>NC_071282.1:5546605-5584105 GCF_023375685.1 Ictalurus furcatus
AGAGTTTGGAATATGACTGATTGATTGCTTCTGTGGACAGGTGTCTTTTATACAGGTAACAAACTGATATTAGGAGCACTCCTTTTAAGAGTGTGCTCCTAATCTCAGCTCGTTACCTGTATAAAAGACACCTGGGAGCCAGAAATCTTTCTGATTGAGAGGGGGTCAAATACTTTTTTCCCTCATTAAAATGCAAATCAATTTATAACATTTTTGACATGCGTTTTTCTGGATTTTTTTGTTGTTATTCTGTCTCTCACTGTTCAAATACAACTACCATTAAAATTATAGCCTGATCATTTCTTTGTCAGTGGGCAAACGTACAAAATCAGCAGGGGATCAAATACTTTTTTCCCTCACTGTATATATATATGCGTATATATATATATATATATATGTATATATATATGTGTGTGTGTATGTATATATATATATATATAATGTATGTATATGTATATATGTATATGTATATATATGTATATATGTATATCCATCCATCCATCCATCCATCCATCTTCAACCGCTTACTCCTTTTCAGGGTCGCGGAGGAACCTGGAGCCTATCCCAGGGAGCATGGGGCACAAGGCGGGGTACACCCTGGACAGGGTGCCAGTTCATCACAGGGCACACAATCACACACACATTCACACACCCATTCATACACTACAGACACTTTAGACATGCCAATCAGCCTACCATGCATGTCTTTGGACTGGGGGAGGAAACCAGAGTACCCGGAGGAAACCCCCGCAGCACGGGGAGAACATGCAAACTCCGCACACACAGAGCCGCGGGAATCGAACCCCGACCCTGGCGGTTTTTTATATATATATATATATATATATATATATATATATATATATATATATATATATATCTCCTGTTTGGTAGTAAGCGAGCAATGTTATGCTAATCACTGTGTGTACAGTAAACGCTAAAATTAAAGCTCTGTTTGCTAGGAAGCAAGCTAACGTCATGCTAAACGATGTGTAAATAATAAAACGAGGGAAATTTAGTTTGTCTGTTTTCATTTATATCTATGTATTTCTGTAAAGTTGGATCATTTGGTAGATTTGAATGATAAATGAACACGATACCGTGTGGTATCGCGATACTATTTGGGTCTTGTGATACTTCAGCTGGTATAGTATAGTAAGACATGTCTATGGTATCATGGCAACCCTAAAAGGAACTACTGTCAGGTCCTACTTCGGTCCTAGACCCTGAATCTTATTTTTCTTGTAGCGCTTTGAGCCAACGAGCTGTTAGATTTGACTAGCACGCCACCAGCAGGTACGAAAATCCAGCACACACTTGATTTCACACCAAACCGCATCCTTCCGCACTAAACAGTATGCAAATTTGTGCGACGAGGCGCGCTTTTTCGCATACTATTTAGTACGGATAGTGTGCAGTCCTGCACGTGCCTAGGTAACTGTTCTGTCCCGAGGGTCTCATGTGATTGGATCCCATCATGGTGACGTCAGCGCTTCCCAAAGTTGCGGAAGTTGAAAGTTTTTTTTTTTTGCGTGTGTGTGTGTGTGTGTGTATATGTAATGCCTCACTGATTAAACAGTATCTGTCGCGGATGGAAGGAAAGAAGCGCTCACAAGGTGAAAATGCGCACTTATATAAAGAAAATAGATTAATTTTGAGTGTGTAGACGGTGTATTTGTTTTCTACGAGAACCACTTTTCTTTCAAATAAGAAGAAGAAGGGGAAAAAAACCCAAAAAACCCAGCCAGAATGTGGGAGCAGGAGGAGTTTGAAAAGCACTGGAGGAATGAATTTCCCGACGGAGAGGTTCCCAGGATGAACCTTTGCTCCGTGGAGGACATCGAGAACGAGTTGGAGACATGCAAAGCGCGCCTGAAGAGCCTACAGCACGAGCTGGCGATGGAGAAGTTCAAGGTGATCTACCTGCAGACCACCATCGCGCAGAAGAGGAAAGGTTACAGGTGGGGGAACAAGGAGGATCCGCACGACGCGGACGCCGCTGCCTCTACCAAACCCGATAAGACGGACCAGGAAAGCGTGCGAGCTCCACCGGGGATCAGGCTGCACGCTCTGGGGCGCAGCAGCGTGGACGAGCCGAGCGGCATGCTGGTCAGAGGGAGCAAGACTGGTAAACCTATCCTGGTTCCCCCGCGGAAAAAGTACGCTTTGGTGAAGGAGAACGCTCCTGGTTCTGGTTCTGGTTCGTCACATCTCCATGAATGTGACCGAAAGAGACGGGACTCGGAGCGCGACAGCGACAGAGATTACGACGACGTGGAGCTCAATGAGAACTTCGTGCGGAAGAACCTGATCGACCCCAAGGCGACGGAGATCCGCAACTCTTCGCTCAGACCCTTTCGGTTTAGTAAGGATTTTGATTCCGGGGACGACGGGAGATTATCGCCGTCTGTGCCGCTCCGAGGGAGTTACGGTTCGGGTCGGAGCACACCGGACCGCCGCAGTGACGGATACCTCAGCTCCGAGCACGAGGACTCTTCTTCAGTAGGTAAGAACTCAAATCCAAACACAGGAGCTTTGGAGGAATCAAATCGCATGCTTAAAGGTGCAATAGCGGATTCTTTTGTATTCCTTATTTGCACAAATAACCCGTTAGATGTGTAGAACATGATTAGAAAACACCGCCTTAAGCTACCACGTTATCAGAAGTCTGTTAATTCGCAGAGAAAACTCGTTTGGAATACTAACTTCCGGCCCGGAAAACTTGTTTGGGTTTGACCGTTTAATTTATTTGTACATTTTCATATGATTCATTTTCATGCGATTCATTAACATGTGATTCAATTTCATGCGATTCATTTACATGTGATTCAATTTCATGTGATTCAATTACATGTGATTCATTTACATGTGATTCGTGTACTGATTTGCTTCTCTTTAAATCCAGTTTTAGACTGTGATATTACAAAGGTCTTTCCAGATTGTTACTTGCCACACTGTATGAGATTGTGTATTGTATTGTGAGATTGAGACACTGTATTGTGTTTGGATATCGGTCATTTTATCGACACTAGTCCATATCACCTGAGGTCCAGGGGCGGAGCTTCGTTAACCAAGGCGGGACTCATCCGAATGTCAAACCTTACCTAACCCTTCAAGACCAAATCTTGGACTTATGTCGACGTTTATCCGAATGGATCCGGAAACGGCGTTTTCGTTTTTTAAAAACGCTGTATGTCTACACCGGTGTTTTCGGACGTTTTCCAAAAAAAAAAAAAAAAATAGCTCGTCCACGCTGAAACGTCTGAAAACACGTACGTCCCCATCCTGCGCATGAAAACGCAAAAGACGTAAAGAAACTTTAGTCTGCGTCATTTCTGTAAGGCGTTTATGTGAAAAGGCAATCTGAAGGTTGTAGTGACGAAGTGACCTTAATCTTTAACAAAGCCATCACACTGGATAGCAGGCATAACGACCGCAGTACAACATCGTCCACCGTCTTGTGTGTAATTTTTGTTGTTGAATGGGTCACATGACTGCGTCACACGACTAAAAACATCATCGTTTTTGAATATCTCTGCTTGTTTTTTTCTCCGGTCCACACGAAAAGATCCGCTTGGGAGCTTTTTTTCCCAAAAACTCCATTTCCGTTGGACAAAAACACAGTCTCGGTGTAGCGCAAAAAGATGCGTTTTCAAAGACATGCCTTACATGCTCCACAGAGACAGTAACCCGAGCTCACGATCGGCCCACAAGCGGTGTGGCGATGGTACCTGTATGTACTGTACGTACAGTATGCTCTAATGTATGTGTAATGCTCTAATGTCAGCATGCCCATAATGTCGCATGTTGTGTGTTCTTAAAATATTTCAAGTAAGAGAACATTTTTATTCTGTCTTTGTGACGTGTATTTACCATTAATCAGTTTAAATCTAAATGGTTGGCTTTGTAAACTGTTCTATCCAGTGGCATGTGGTAAGACTCGAAAATCTTTAAGATCATCACAAGTTCTGCTATTGAGTGTTCCAAGGACTCATCTTAAAACTGTGGGTGAGCACTCATTTTTTGTTACGGGCCCTCGCCTTATAGAATAGAATGCTTTGTTTTTATCCGACCTTAGATCTCCCTTGCTTAGGAGTCACTGTAATGTATTGTGCAGTGTCATTCTTTGGTGTTATTTTATTCATCTTAATTCTTCCAACTATTTATTATTGTTGGTTAGTTTTGTACAGCACTTTGGTCAACATCTGTTGTATACAGTGCCCTCCACTAATATTGGCACCCTTGACAAAGAAGGCTGTGAAAATTTGTCTTTATTGTTGAACCTTTTGATCTTTTTTGTTAAAAAAATACTCTCCTCTCATGGATATCAAACTATTGCAAACACAACACAGGTTTATCAAAAGATTAATGTTTTGGATCATCGTCCTGCTGGAAGATCCGACCACGGCCCATTTGAAGCTTTCTGACAGAGGCAGTCAGGTTTTCATTTAATATCTGTTGATATTTGATAGAGTCCATGATGCCATGTATCCTAACAGAATTCCAGGTCCTCTGGCAGAAAAACAGCCCCAAAACATTAAAGAGCCACCACCATATTTAACCGTGGGCATGAGGTACTTTTCCATATGGCTACCTCTCTGTGTGCACCAAAACCACCTCTGGTGTTTATCGCCAAAAATCTCTATTTTGGTTTCATCTGACCATAGAACCCAATCCCATTTGAAGTTCAGTAATGTCTGGCAAACTGAAAGTTTGTTTTTGGATGAGAGTACAGGCTTTTTTCTTGAAACCCTTCCAAACAACTTGTGGTGATGTAGATGACTTCAGATTGTAGTTTTGGAGACTTTCTGACCCCAAGACGCAACTCACTTCTGCAATTCTCCAGCTGTGATCCTGGGAGATTTTTTGGCAGCTCGAACCGTCCTCTTCACAGTGCATTGAGACGATATAGACACACGTCCAATTCCAGGTTGATTCATAACATTTCCAGTTGACTGGAACTTCTTAATTATTGCCCTGATGGTGGAAATGGGCATTTTCAATGCTTGTGCTATTTCCTTATAGCCACCTCCCATTTTGTGAAGCTCAACAATCTTTTGCTGCACATCACAGCTATGTTCCTCGGTCTTACCCATTGTTATGAATGACTATGGGAATTTGGCCTATGTGTTACCTCATATTTATACCCCTGTAAAACAGGAATTCATGGTTGAACAATTTCCTGTTTCTTGTCACCCAGGTATACAAATGTATTTTTATTTTTTTTTAAATATCAGTGGGAATATACTTCAAATATATTTTTCTCATGTGAATTCATAGGGGTGCCAATAATTGTTGCACACCTATATTTAACAAAGATTTTTTTTTTGAAAACCTGTGTCATGTTTGCAATTGTATGATATCCATGAGAGCCGAGTATTTTTGTGGATTTTTTTTTTAAACAAAAGATCAAAAGGTTAAATAATAAAGACAATTTTTCACAGCCTTCTTTGCTCATATTTACCAAGGGTGCCAATATTAGTGGAGGGCACTGTAAATAAATTTTGATTGATTGATTGCTCAAAAGAGGGTTGGTGACCACTGGATTAGTGTAATTTAACACCAAAATCCTACTAGAGGTACTAGTAACAGATACTGACAAAGGTACACGTGTTAATACAGCTGGAACATCATCATTTGCTTATGGTTAGAATGTAGTGTAGAGTTTTTTTAAATTATTTATTTATTGGATTTGAGTAGTTTTTACAGCACAGGATTGACCTAGACTTCGAATATTACACAAGCAGTAGTCACTTTATGCTGGAGTTATAATTACATTGTCTGGTGTGAGTATTAAACCAGATCCATCTCACTGTGAAACCTGAACTCTCCAAATTCACTTGGCTGCCATTTGAGATCGTAGTTTGCGGTAAATGACATACCATAAACGTAGGGCGATGGGTTTTCAATTCTCTCCCTGAGGTATCTCTGCCCTGCATATTTTGTTTATTTCCCTTCTCTAACTAGCTCTAATCAGCATATTAGGACAAAAAAAAAAAAAAAAATCTCCATATGGGTGTGTTAGCTGGGGAAATCCAAAAACGTGAACCACTAAAATGAGGTAGTACTGTTGGTTGTATTGTGTTAGGCACAGCCACGATCACTCGTCGGGAATGCGATGCCATTTTGGACGCTGAACATGGCAATACACGTGAACGCACCACGATTTGGAGAAGCAGTCAGTTCTAACTGATTTATTCAAATGAGGGACATGATAAAATGTCAGCAGCTCTGATTTTAATTCTGGTCATGTAAACTATTTTGGAGACTTTTTGTTTTCTCTGTCTCCTATGTGTAGACACTGGGCTTCATGCCAAGGACGTACATAGAATTGACTAATAGACGACTTCCTTAGTCTAACTGAGACTTCCTTATGGCATTGCACCAATTGTTATTATTATTATTATTATTATTTTGTGCTAAGTAATTGCCTAGTCGTTGTCACACCTAGTGTTAGGTACAGCTGAATATCCATAATAGCAGTTAGCATATTTCAGGTGAAACAGCTGCTTCTTCTTGATTGAAGAAATCACTTTTTTTTTCCAATAAAGTTTTATTGAGAAGAAAAACAAACCGACTAACACACACCAACACTCATTCACAGTTTTTTTTTTTTCTTTTTATACCAGCAAAGGAAAACAAAAATTAAAAAGTACAAACACAGAAAACAGAAGAAATGACTTTTATTTTGGATAATGTTTTTTTTAATTAAATATTTCTAGACTTCAAGAGGCTACATTTTTACCAAAAAGAATAACATGTAGTCATTGTAAAGTCCTCTTTTTGAGATTCTTCAGGTCAGGCAGTACTTACCAAGATTGAGCTAATTGCTAAAAACAAACATTCACACATCCCCTCAGGAGTCACCTCAAAGCCCTTCCCCCAAAACACACAGCTCTTCACTGCCTGTGAAAACATGGAAGATATACAGAATGTGCTAATGTGGTGACGTGGATTAGTATCCAGGTGGCAGTTACACACCTGATTTGAATTGAAAAGAAACATGATTCATGGGCAGTGTGGCTGGCCAAAAGAAACAATGATGTGATTTAAAAATAAGTATGAAACGTGATCATTTTGTGGCTGAGGTAAAGAAACTTAGCAGTGCCTTTGCTAAGTAGCTAGCTATCTGACTCTAACTAGCTTGCATGTTGACTTGGAAACGTGGTTTAATAACAAATGACACCAGAAATAATAGTAAAAATATTAACGACTGGACATTTTCAGAAATTTGTATGTAACCATTTTATGGGGAAAAAGTTTTGAGGTTTTTAATTTAATAGATAACCTGTTTTAACGCTAATAATGCTAATTACAAATGTGTCAGTGCAATTATTTGGAGTCATCTTGAGCTTCAGTTCGTGTACGCATGGTCCGTTCTCACAGAAATTGCTTCTTTAATAGCCAAAACACTGACTTTGAATGTTTATACTGGAATTAATTTGGAAATTATAACGTATGTTGGGATGTTGTGACTAGCTGTTCATTTGGGAAGTCTTGTACAACCATACCCGTAAACACGACGGAAAGAGGAGGGAAGGAGACTTTCTGACACTGGAACCATTTAACACACATTTATGGGCCGTGTTTAAAATGTATATCCAGCCTAGGACTGGAACAGTGGGTAAAAACATCGTGGTATAATAAATGTACCACAATAAACGATGACACTGATAAATGGAAAACACTGCTGCAGTTGGGAAAGTATTAAATCATCTCATTGGGAAAAATGTAGTATTATTTAAAACTGTAAAACTTTAAGACTTTAATAAGTAGCTTTCTCATGTTTGTTTCATGGAGGATACACAGTTTTGGGACGTCTTTGTTTAAGGAATGATCCTGGCTGACTCTGCAAGGTTCGGTTGCTAAGTAAAGTGAAACATCAGACAAGAATGTGACATGCTGTGACGCACACACGCGCACACACACACACACACACATGCCCATATTCATGTTACAAGGTATGTCGCTGGGTAGGTAAAGAAGATGAAGCAGATATTATACCACGTCATTTATGTAGTATTTTTGGAAGTTCGTTGAAGTTTCCCGATATGGAAAGTCTCCAAGCCGGAAGGTTTTTTTGTTTCTCGGTAACATGACAAGCTGCATTCTGTTTAACTTCAAAAGTGTGGGGGGGACGCTGGTGATGGAACTACTGTTTATATCTAGTTACATTGATCTGCCATAAGACGATCAGCCAAAACCACCTGCCTAATACTGTGTAGGTCCCCCTTGTGCCAACAAAACAGCTCTGACCCGTCCAGGCATGGACTCCACAAGACCTCTGAAGGTGTGCTGTGGTATCTGGCACCAAGACGTTAGCAGCAGATCCTTTAAGTCTTATAAGTTGCAAAGTGGGGCCTCCATGGATCGGACTTGTTTGTCCAGCGCATCCTACAGACGCTCGATCGGATTGAAATCTGGGCCGAGTCAACACCTTGAACTCTTTGTCGTGTTCCTCGAACCATTCCTGATCAATTTTTGCAGCGTTATCCTGCTGAAGGACAGTACCGTTAGGGCATACCGTTTCCATGAAGGAATGTGCTTCATTTGCAACAATGTTTAGGTAGGTGGTACATGTCAAAGTAACATCCACGTGAATACCAGGACGCAAGGTTTCCCAGCAGAACATTGCCAGAGCATCACACTGCCTCCATCGGCTTGTATTCTTCCCGTAGTGCATCCTCATGCCATTTCTTCCCCAAGTAAACGATGCGCACGTACCCGCCTGTCCACACGATGTAAGAGAAAATGTGATTCATCAGACCAGGCCACCCGTTTCCATTGCTCCATGGTCCAGTTCTGACGCTCACGTGACCATTGTAGGCTCTTTCAGAGGTGGACAGGGGTCAGAATGGGCTCTCTGACCGACCTGCGGTTATGCAGCCCTGTACACAGTAGCCCTTGTGCTACAGTAGCTCTTCTGTCGGATCAGACCAGACGGGCAAGCCTTCACTCACCAAACGCATCAGTGAGCCTTGGGTCCCCATGACTGTCACCGGTTCACCGTTTGTCCTTCCTTGGACCACTTTTGGTAGGTCTAAACACGGCATACCGGGAACACCCCACAATACCTGCTATTTTGGAGATGCTCTGATCCAGTCGCCTGGGAATCACAATTTGGTCCTGTATCAAATTCACTCAGATCCTTGCCAGTTTTTCCTGCTTCCATCACATCAACTTCAAGAACTGACTGTTCACTTGCTGCCTAATATATCCCACCTCTTGACAGGTGCCATTGTGACAAGATAATCAACATTATTCACTTCACCGGTGAATACTGTACTGTCCGTTTGTATTAACGTATGTTTTTGACCCACAGCGAGCATTTAAAACACATTTTCCGAAGCCACAGTATACTCATAACACACAAGGTCCAGCACCGAGGTCTGTTTAGTTCCTTAGTTACTTTGTTCTCGGTTAAACTATGAAATGAGTCAACAAGCAATCACGGTTATCATGGTTTTTTCCCCCCATGTGTTTTTAAATGTGGAAGATTTCTTGTACTTTTAATCACATTCTGATGTACAGATTAAATCGTTAAAACGCTTCCATTGTTAAAACTGAAAAATTAAAAAATGATTTTACACACTGTTGGTATGTTATCAGTTATCCATCGCGTATTTCCATAATTAACACACACGATTTCTGTACCAATTGTCTGAGCGTTTATTAAGAGTCTGATGCCCTTCTCTTCATGTGGGTTAATCACGCATCGGACTTAATTAAGTGCAAAAAAGATAACATCTGCTGTGTGAGTGCTTCGAATTTGTAAGATTTAGTCACGGTTTTTCAGTATTTTGTGTGTTTTTGATGTACTGTGAACATCACCGAGCCATTACTAAGCATCAGAAAGCACAATTTAACTCTTTAATTGGACTTTCAGTGTGAAATACTGGATCAGAACTGAGAAACGAAGCTGAAGACCCAGCTGCCTGATGCTCAACGTTGTTTTCCAGGCTTTTTTTTTTGGTGTTGTTGCGTTGTCACTTTTGTTCATGAGGAATGCAGTCCGACCGCTTGTATTTTCCCGAGTTGAATTTCCTACACAGGGAAGTCAGGCTGTAGAATAACGATTAACCTCGACTCTCGATTCAAAACTGTTTTTTTTATTATTATTTTTTTTGCTTCTGAATGTTTGTATTGTTGGTTTGACTGCTCAATATCGAGTCCGTGCTTTATCATAATGAATCAGCTGTATGCAGGCTTTTGACTCGAGCTAAGGGTTTAAAAATACACCAGTATCACAGCAGGTTCGGGTGATAAAGCTACAGACCATAGTGATGCTTATACCACAGTGCTGTTGACGTAGTATTGAATACGTTTGCAAATTGCTACGTCGGGTCAAATCACACCTCTGCGGCGTTACGTTCACGTAACAGCGTTACACATTTATTTATTTATTCCTTACGTATTAAAATCTGAATTATTATTTTTATTTAATAGAAATGTGATCTAAAACGATATACTTTCAATCAAAATACACAAACTTAAGGAATCACGTATGAAATGTTTAAAATGATCGTGACCAAGAATGAATTTATTATTATTTCCTTTCTAATCCCAAACTAGCTTTGTATTAGAAATGTTCATTCACCTTAATATCATTAACATCATGTTGTTGTTGTTTTTAAAAGTCTAATGCACGGATAATTGCGATGTGCTGAATCCTGTGATCTTCTAATACCAAAAATGTACCAAACCTTTCCAGCCCAAGATTGAGTTAACACATTGATAACGTTGTAAGAATTGTAAAATGAGCCTGAAAGCCTTGGACGACCAGTTGTATGGGTTTTTTTTTTTTCTTCCCCTTTCCCCTCCCCCCCTCCTTAAAGCTTACTCCAACATCCGAATGGTTTTGCTTAAAATTGTTCGGCTAAATTCAGTTGAGCTGCTTCTTTCTCAGCCACCACAGAAACTGAGGTATATTAACGGCATTGAGCCACGAACTGACTGTTGAGTCAGATCTGAAGTGACGTTAATGTTCACTGTGTGTAACTTTCCATGTAGAAGTGCACCACATCGGTGTAGCTGGGGTTTCCAGGCTAATAAATCACCAAGAATTAGTTGACCACGCAAGGATGAATGAAACTACCTTTTATAACCCCACCTTTGGCCAGCCCCCTGTCTTTAAATAAGACCTGAAAGACCATAAAATTGATAAAGACCACTACTGAAGCCTGATGTGCTATAATTAAGGGGATGACTGTATCACGGAAAGGTAACGTTGTATGCCCAAGTACGTCAGTTCTACGTGTTTACCCTACAAATCCAATTTCTGTTGATTCATACAGCAGTGTGATGCGTGCTATGTTCACGATGTCAGGTCAGTGTAAAAAGACAGCGAGACGGTGCACAAGTAACCACGGGTTTATGTCTTACATTTATAATAGAATTGCGCAGAATGCTAATTGTAAGGAATAAAACACTTGGAACATGTGCTGTTATACGGAAATAATCAAGGGCAAGGTGGTGTAGTGTGGCTCAGTGCGAAGCGGAGTTACTGGTACCACACCGAAGTTGTTTATTTTCCCATAACGACACGTTCCGAAGCATTTTGTTATTGTTGTCCCGTGACGTGAACAATTATTTATTAAAAACAGATGTATTTAAAAAAATTTGTTTAGAATTACTTTTAAGCAGTCCATAGAATGGCGTAGGATGAGATTTTTGCGATTGTTGCGGCCAAAAATGCTTGATTTGCTGAGGATTTTTTTTTTGTTTGCGGAAAACTATTAGAATTTGTGAAATTGCAAGTGCACGATCTTTCACATCGATGTTTGTTGGTAAAGGAGACCTTTTAGCTGTATTCACGTTCGACGCTCGGCTTTGGCTGAACGCGCATTGTGATGACGTCACATGACGTGACATGACGCGTCGTGTCCCAGACCTGTGGTAAATTAGAAAAATTTAATGCATGCCCCTCCGAATATTGCGGTGTTTCTTTGATTTTTGCGTTCATTTCTGCGATCTCAAAATCGCTAAATCCTGGAGGGACCGTTTAATCCGTGAAACAAAGAAGTTCCTGTCATTACCTATGTTATGAGAACTATAAACAGTTGTTCCCTAACCAGACCATAAGAAATCATAAAACCTTCCATACCGGAAAACTTAAAGTTAAAGTTTTACCTCAGAGTGTTACGAAGCGCTGACACTGGAGACTCGTTCCAAAAATGCTAACTAAACTTCACCATATGAACAAGCATTGGAGCATTCTGCCAGATAAGTCCCAAAAAAAAAAGATATTTTTAATGATGTTGACATTTTACAGTGTCCCATTCCCGCCGTGTTTCACATGGAAGAAACCTAGCTAGGTAGGCAGAATTCCAGGGCTGGGTTTCTGTGCTCCTGAGGTAAAGAAGACTGCTGACTTTTACTGTTTCTTATTTTGGCTTATTTATTTATTTATTTATTTATTTATTTATTTATTTTCAGCTGTATATTTTTGTTCAGCCAAAAAAAAAAAAATAGTTTGAAACACAGAACCAGGCCAAATCACCTCCTCATTCATGCATAGTGTAACTATATATTATATCCTATACGAGTTTTTGGTTCGTTCTTCTGAAATAGCATCGCCATCCAATTTTAGACAAGTCATTTTTGTTGTTGTTGTGTCTCACGATTAAAAAAAAGAAAAAAAAAAAGAATTGACCCAGTTCTTCCTTGTTTGCTAACAGCCCTAATGCAGAGTGATTCGTGATTTATTGACGTTAAACTTTGAAGCCACGAACACATCCCGTAGAACTACAGCAGCCCTTACAATCGTGGTTGCAGAGCTGTTCTCGTACATGTCAGGGTTATTGGCCATCAACCTTTTAGCTTCTCGCAATTACGTGAGCGACACGGAGCTGTGATTTCACGACCGCGACAAGCAGACAACTACTTTCCATTTACTGTTTAACACACAGAACTGTGGTTTCATCTTATGCTGTCGTATGTATAATATAATATAATATAGTATGGTATAGTATTGTGTGTGTGTGTGTGTGTGTGTGTGTATAGAGATAGATATAGTCTGGTACATAAATATTTGGTTATTGACAAGTTATTGTTATTTTAGCTGTCCACCACCACATGTCTGAGTTTCTGAGTGAATTGATGAGTATAGCTTTAATTTGAGGGCATTTATTTCCAAATTGGATCAACTCGATTCTTGTAGGAATTGCAGCACTTTTTATTTATTTATTTTTTTTAAATAAGTGGTTCCACCCTGGAACTAAACTATGGACTAATGATAATTGGACAAACTAACAGTCGATAATTAAATTGTCATTTTGGTTGCAAATCCTTTGCAGTTGATGGCTTCCTGAAGTCCGGGACCCATAGACATTACCAGACGCTGGGTTCCATGTCTGGTGATGTTCTGCCAGGGCTTTACTGCAACTGTGTTCACTTCCTGCTTGTTCTTGGGGTGTTTTCGCTTCAGTTTTGCCTTCAGCGAGTGAAATGCATGCTTAGGAGATTGACTTGGCCATTGCAGTACATTCTACTACTTTGCTTCAATCCACTGTCCATCTGCATGTGAATCACTGTCCAGTGTGGTTTAAAGCACTGAGCTGAACGTGAGCCGATGATATCGGTCTATACACTTAGAGAATTCATCCTGCTGCTTTTATCAGCAGTCACATCATTGGTTAATACAAGTGAACCAGTTCCACTGGCAGCCATACACACCCATGCCATTAGATGAGTTAGTGTGCTTCGGATCATTAACAGTTTCTTCCCTTTGCTTGTTGATCTTTGCCTGTTGGATGTTGTTCCAGAATTGTACAGGTGTTTGTTTGTTCTAGATGTTTTTGACAAACTCTTCCTGTGTTTGAGGCTTACCAATGGGTTTACAATTTGTGGTAAACGTATTGTAGTATGTACTGTGGTGAAGTCTTCTCTTGATTGTTGACTTTGACACAGGTTGACTACGCCTACCTCCTGAGGGTTGTCTTGACCTGACCAACTGTTGTGACGTTTTGGTCTTTCAGGGAAAGAATTCTTGTGTCGTGCCCCACAGGTGTTTTCGGTGGTTTTCCAGGTCTTTTGGTGTTCCTGAGCTCGCCAGGGTGTTCTTTCTGAAGTTCTTTCTTTTTAAGAATGTACCAAATAGTTCTGGTTATTCATTATAATGATGGCTTGAGACACTGACAGCTCTTTGGACAACATATTGAGAGTTAACAGCAACAGATTGAAATCATTGCCCGAATATCTTATGGATCTGACTGTATCTAGTTACTTCCATTACTCCATTCCATTACTACTCATTGGAACTAAACCTCACAAAAAAAAATACCCTGGACCGTAAGAGTAGCTCCACAACCATGAAAGACATGAGCAACTTGCCACATGCCAGTGTGAACATAAAGGTATTTTAAAGGTCAAAATACATATATAGCACATAATGAGAGAGAAGAAATTACAGTTCAGAGCTTGTGACCGGAAGATGGTGGGATCAAATTCCATGACTGCTATGATTCACTGTTGAGCAAGACTCACAATTATTTGCTCAGCTACATGTGTATACTTGGATTGTAAAAGGAAGACAAGGCCCAGGAAACTTAAAGACAAACAGAACATTCCTGTAAGACACCATTTCTTTTGTTTCTTGAAGATGAAGATATTATATTAAGCTACATTTGGTATCAAAGTGTGAGTGAGGCTCTCACCTGATACATGTTGAGCTTGTTTTTTAACTTCCGCTGTAGAGGCCAGAATATCACACTAACCACAACAAAGTGTCTTACAGCAGTGGCAAGCCTGCACGCCGAACTGGGTGCACTGAACTACTCACTAGTTATTATTAGCCTGATCGTAGCGGTATTACAACATCAGTAATAATAATAATAAAAAAGAGTGTTTAGTGCCCTGTGAATGCTGATTATGCTAGGAGAATGCTGTCAGTGTCTAGACTGAAGAAGGAAGTACTTTTGGAATATCCTTTCTTCCACACACACACATGCGCACACACACAACACGTTTTTCATGCTTTGCTTTTTCTTCCGTCTCTTTTGAGAAGGTGAGAAATGGTGGACATGCCCAGGCCCATTCCTGTAGTTCAGGTCTGGATCTTATTCCGTTTCATTTGTCGTAGTAAAACGGGGTCCTTGTGGGTTCTACTCGGTACGTTTTCCGAAAGGAAGGCCTTCTGGTGGGTTCTTCGTAGAACTTTTTAAGAGAAACAAAGGGAGCAATCACTTACGGTGGTATAGCATGAAAGTGAACGAATCGTTCGATTGAGCCGATTCTTTTCAGGGAATTGCTCGAAATGGTTCATATGAAACTTTCTGACAACACAATGTTTGTGTTATTGCTTCCAAAAAAAAAAAAAAAAAAAAGGTCTTGTATATTTCTAGTAATTTGGCCCGCTGAGTTATTTTCTTCTAGTATATGCATGCCAGTGTGCTTGGTGGACCAGTGCGCTGAACCTCGACTAATGAAATGGAAAGCTCCCAGTCGATGCACCAAATGGATTAAACCAGTTAAGGGCAAACTGATTGGACATTTTTTATCCAATTATACAAGCAAATACCATAGAATGCCTTATAAACGTTTGAGTCTGTTTGGAATTGATTCTAGATGGACTGTGGCACGGTGGTTTGGGGTTAGGACGTCTGCCCCGCGCCCCCGGGGTTGGCGGTTTGAATCGTGGGTACTCCGGTTTCCTCCCCCAGTTCAAAGGCATACGTTGTTGGTATTTCCAAATTGTGTGTAGTGTGTGTGTGTGAATGTGTGTGATTTTGTGGCCTCCCATCCAGGGTGTCCCCTCCCTCATGCCCGGGGTACCCTGGGATAGGCTCCATGCTCCACACGACCCTCTGTAGGATGAGCGGTATAGAAAGTGGAAAATAGATGGATGGATTGTGGACTGTAGTTCAGATGCAGACGCAACAAAGCATTTCAGTGGACTAAACCGACTATTGGACACTGCTAAAAGTGTTGCGTTGGTAATCCACTTCGAATTCAAAACATGTTCGTCGCGTCTGCGTCGCTAGAACCGGTAACGTGACACGTCACTACCAGACAAAACTTACGCGCTTCAAAACTGATACGTTTTTATATATTGCTGCAAACAAACCACAGATGGTCAAGCATTAAAAGGAGGCTGCTGTCGCCATTCATTCAGTCATGTTGTTCAGATCCTTGTTGGGGATGGGTTTAAAGCTGTGGGTGAGTAGTTGTGAGTAGGCGTAGTGTGGGTGGTTCTACTCGTATTTCTGCAGAGTTTTACATTTTACGTAATAGTTATGAGTTGTTCCTGCCAAAGCAGAAGGGTTCAGTTGTAGCGGAAAGGTGTGATTGTGTGTGTGTGTGTGAGACAGCATGTTCGATCATGCGGAGTTGATAATTGAACAGGGTTCAGTGTGTTGAGCTACTATGTGACTTCCTTTTTCTGCTTTTCTGTAGTTTTTGTACAGCACTAGAATGTATTGCCTTTTTAAAAAAAAAAAAAATACTATTTATGTTTGATTTCTCAATTCTGATTGGTTTCGACCGTGTTAATTCATTTTCTATACCAGCAGCTCTGATATTTATTGCCGGCTGTGCCCGTTCTAATATGTATTCCGAGTACGGGACGCTTCGTTTGAACTTGCGTCTCGAATGCAACCCGAACGTCGCGAGCTCGAATTCCAGGACCGCCACAGAGCGCCGTCTGCGTGCTCAGCTTTATGCCTAGGTTGTGTCCGGACTCGCTTAAAAGCACCGGGTCGAATGAATAATGTAAACATGATGTCTTTCTCACGTGGCTGCTTCCTGAAAGCATGACCGGCTCTCTGATTTGAGAGGAGAGACGAGAGTCGTATGTGAGCGGACCAGATAACGACAGATTAAACTGCCGGCAGCGCGAGCCTTTCTCACACCCGTGAAGAAAAAACTTGCTCAAGCAGAAGTCTCAGGAATCTCAGAAACGTCCCGAGATGCTACAGCGCATAGAAGTGCTTTTTGCAGGTGGACTTTTTTCCCCCCCGGGAGGTTTACAAGCTTCTACCTTTAGGTCTGATGTTAGCAGGCTTCCAGGTGGCGAAATTAGCAGTTTAACACGTCACCATGGCGATTGGGTTGTAATAAGCATGTTGTCATGGTGATGTGGATGTCCAAAAGGCAGTCAAGGCGCATACGCTGTTTGATGAGTGTGAACAGTCTGCGCCTGAGTACACACTGATCACGGCATACATGACTGCCTTTGTGTGTGTGTGTGTGTGTGTGTGTGTGTGTGTGTGTGTGTGTTGTTTGTATAGAATCGAATGCCATTATGTTTCAGTAAGGCCCCTTTTTTTTTTTTTTTTTTGTTTACCCTTTCATGCATCAGCTTTGTGCACTTGCAGTAGTGGTCTGAAGTGTGCATTCAGAACAACAAGACTAAGCGAAACTTGCGTTTCCTGTGTTCTTCTGGTGTGTCGTGTCTCTGCACTATGGCTGCTTTGTCATAATTATCCAAGCAGTGAGTTAATGTGTTTTCTGATTGCACGTGCTGCTATATTTAGATATATATTATGTGTAATATATACACACACACACACACACACACACACATATATATATGTATATATGTGTGTGTGTGTGTGTGTGTGTGTGTGTGTATATATATATATATATATATATATATATATATATATATATATATATATATATATATATATATATATATATATATATATATATATATATATATAATACATTATACACCACAATTTACGATGAAACAGTATGTACCAGTCCCTCCATGGTTTTGCGTTCGCAGAAATAAACCAAAAAAAAATAAAAAATGAAGCAAACTCTGCAATATTCGGACAAGCTTGCAATTTTTCAAACATTTCTGCAGATTTGGGCAAAGACGCATCATGTGACGGCATCTCGACGCGCCTTCGGCCAAAGCCGTGTTCGATTCACGTGTGTCCTATACGAGTACAGCTGAAAGGTCTGATGTACCAACAAACACCACGGCGAAAGACCGTGCAAAACAATTCCATGCAATTGCGATTTCGGTCATTCAAGTAGTTCTCCACGACAAAAAACTCCGCAAGTCGCGTCGCAGATCCTGTACGGCCTGATCTACGGATTAACTCGTTGGCGGCATGCTGCTGCAGGAAACTAATCAACCACAGGGTGGTGCTATGCAGCCCGACATGAAGCGGAGTCACCGTTGTTGCGCTGAAGTTGATTATTTTGCAATAACGGCGCATCCTGAAGAGTTTTATTCCTCTCACGCCAAAGCAGTTTGCCTGTAATTACGGTTGCTGCAGAGCTTGAATGCTAGGTTAGCTTACTAACTTATGTTTGTGGAACAAAAGCGTGGTGTTTTATGATATGCACTACGGAGTATTTGAAAAGTCAGGAAGCAGTGAGAGTAAAACTACATATACTTTGTTTTGCGTTGATCATTTTCAGAATACTATGCTCTGCAAGTTCGGCCTTACGCTCGACGTGTTTTCCCAGCCGCTGTACCATGTTTTTGTTGATTTTTAAAAATTTTTTTTTTTGCAAAGTGTTCCCATTGGTTACTCCGAACACCCAACAGCAATGGCTGCGAAAAACGACAACAAAGCCAGCGAAGCTTGCGGTTCAGTCTCCGTGTTGTCGTGTATACAATCAAGGTAGAGTCATAGAGTCATACGGTAGGGGCTTGACGAATCAGGGAAGGATACGCAACGATCCAGAAGACCCAGTCAAGGGGCGAATGTGGGCGGAGCCACGTCTTCGTTTCCAAAAGTCTTCAAACTAAAACGGGGTCTTCGGCGTTTCCAAAAGTCTTCGCAGTAGTGTAGACGACAGGCGTAACCGCAGCAAAAGGTACACGTTTAAAAACAAAACCGCACCAGTGTAAACAGCGCCTAAGGGTGGATTCGGACTCGCCATCTCCGGACCGTATGGTCCCCTACATACACCTACTAATCACTTAAGCATTTGCTGACCTTCTGGTTTTATTGTCCATCTGTCCATTTTCCATGCCGCTTATCTTACACAGAGTCCCAGGGAACTCTGGGCACAAGGCGGGGGATCACCGCACTGGGCACAATCGCACACACACACATCCACTTTGGAAATGACAATCAGTCTATGACACAGGGGAGGAAACTGGAGGAAACCCCCGAAGCACGGGGAGAACACGCAAACTCCACACACATGCTGGAGGCGGGATTTGAACCCCCAACCCTTGAGGTACGGCGCAGAGGTGCCAACCACTAAGCCAGAATTTCACCTTGACGTATCTTAGTCTTGTTTTTCTGCTTGGATCCCATGGTATTCTGGTATGTATCTTCTTTTTTTAAACTGCAGATAACCCAGAGTGGTCAAGCTGAGGTGGGGAAAAAAAACCCCCCCCCATTTCTTTTTTTTTTTTTTAATATTCGTAACAGCAGAGCTCAGTCTGCAGTGCCGCATTTGCAACCCTGACCTTTTAGCAGTCGAGATGCCTGCGATAAATACGTTTAATGCTTGCATGTGATCATTATCAGTAATTGTGCCCAGAGTGCGTGACATCCTGTTCTTCCTTACCTGCTCTTTTGAGATGAGTGCTGCATCTGCTGGTTTCAGTACTATTTATGAAATGCGGCGATCAGGAACTGTGTGGAAATAAAAATAAAACGAGCGACTGCACACCTGCAGCTTCGTCAGGTTGAACGCTGCAGAATGCACTTGAATACAGTCTCATCAAGAGAGATATATATATATATATATATATATATATATATATATAGCACAATAACCTTCTGAGCTGCACGTATTCACCCTAACTGGTCCTTGAGGTACAAGGTTTCATTCCTCTGATGCATGACGGGACAATAAAACATGACCTGGTGCTATTTTGTACGTAATGTATTATATTTCGACCCTTTTCTCTTCCGATTCATAGCCTACAGTCCTTTCACTCGCTAATTTCTATTCTATTAATGGCAATTACTTCTTAATTGCCTGACCCAGTTTATGTCCTATTTGGTAACACTATTTGTGATTACGGTTAAAGACACACTCTTCTGACGTTATAGTGAATTCATGAGGAATCATGCACGTTTGTTATAATCGGTTCTAAAAAGGTATTACAGTTTTGATTAAATTGTTAACGTCATGAGGTAACAATATATGTACTATAAGTTACGTTTTGTAGGATGATTTCTTGATCGTGCGGTGCAATTCATTTATTAAATAAAAATATATCAAAGCGGGTCTCATGATGCGCTGTGTACCTCGATTTCTTTAGTAATGGTGATTTACTAAAGACGTTATGAACGCTACTCCTCACTAGTAATTCATAATGCGTAGTAATGATGGCTATAAAGTGTCTCGCATTTTCATAAATATGGGCCTTTATGGTTTCATATCAACAACGGTTAAAACCATTCCAAAGGCTAATGTTGATCGAAATTCGACGGCGGCACAAATAACGCAGACCTGTAACATCATACATATATCATATACTTTATAAAATTGAGCAAAATGATATATCGTTTAATCATTACGATAGACAGTTTTAAAAAAATGCACTCAAATGATGGGTCAAAATATTTATCTTTTATTTTAACTAATGGTATTTTAATCATTTTATTATCGACACCCCCAGGGAATGTTCGAAATAAATGTCAACGAATTTCCAGTATGTCAGAACTTGCAGGACTACACTCCTATAATAGTTCCAAGGACTATAACATGTTTCCTTTAACCATGTTCTGTTTCCTTGGGGTATAAATATGTGGTTGCGAACGAGTGAAATCCCTTTATCATCCATTACCATGGGGAAAAACATTCAGCATAAAAGAGGCAGTTGTTAACCCACCCAAAAATAAGGGTATAGAGTCATATGGGGAAAAAAATAAGTACACCCCATGGAAATGGTTGGCTTTTATGACATATTTGGACAAGCGAACATTTGATCCTCTTTGAAACAGTGCCTATTAATAAAGTTGATCTACTTGAACAAAGCCACAAGGAAAATTAGCTTTTCAATCATTTATTCAACGGAAATATCAATAGATGTGATTCTTCTGTGGAAAAAGTGAGTACACCCTTGGCCTCAGAAGCTAGTGTTGCCCCCTTTAGCGGAAATAACTTCTCGAAGGCGTGTTGCATAATTGTCCACCAGGCTTGCTGGAATTTTTGACCACTCTTCCATGCAGTATTCTTTTAGCTGTAAGATCTTTGAGGGTTTTCTTGCATGTTCTGCCCGTTTCAAATCCCCCCACAGCATTTCAATGGAATTCAAATCTGGGCTTCGACTAGGCCGTTCCATAACCCTCCATTCCTTCTTTTTGAGCCGTTCCTTGGTGGATTTGCTAGTGTGCTTAAGATCATTATCCTGTTGAAAGGTCCACTTGCGGTTCAACATCAACTTTCGGACAGATGGCCTCACGTTATCTTCAAGCACTCTTTTATATGATGCAGAACTCATAGCTAAATCAATGAATGCAAGCTGTCCAGTCCCTGAGGCAGTGATGCAACCCCAAACCATAACATTTCCACCACCGTGCTTCACAGTTGGTGTGAGGTGCTTCTCCTGAAAAGCTGTTTTTTTGTCTGTGAAAGACTTACTAGCAGATACTATGATTGAAGTTTAGGGTTCTTGGAGACTTCTTTTTGCATTAGACGGTCTGCTCTTGGGTTAAATTTGCTGGGGACGGCCAGTCCTGGACAAATTGGCATCGTTTGAAATCTGCACCGTTTGTAGATTATTTTCCTTACAGTGGAATGACTTTTAAATCCCTTGCCAGACTCGTAGGCATCCACAACCTTTTTTCTCGAGGCTATAAAGAATTCTTTAGGCATGATGACAGCACACACCTCAATAGCAAAGGGAACACCAGACACTAGATATTAGATATGAGATATGACCGGTTCCACCTGCACTCCCTAAGCACTTTCTAATCACTGGCACCAAATCTTGAACACCTGATTCTAATTTTATGGATTTGAAGGTGTGATAAATGTAGGAGTGTATTTACTTTTTTCCATGTGACTGATCTGTTTTTATGTTAATTTAAATCGTGAATATTACTATAAAAAGTCAATTTTGTGTTATTTGATAGTGTATCAACTTTATTAATAGGTGCTGTTTTAATGATTCTGCCACCCCATGCTTCATCATGGGTATGGTGCTCTTTCAATGTACCTTTTGTAAACCTTTTGTAGTTATGGAATTATGGAACCTTTTGGAATTGGTCTCATCAGACCATAACACATTTTGCCACATAGTTTGGGGTGATTTAGTTGGGCCTTAACCCATGGCCCAGACATGTGAAGAGTATGAGATTGTCACATGCAGAGAGTAATAAGTACTTGTTGGATATTCCTGCTCCTTTAATGTTGCTGTCGGTCTCTTGGCAGCCTCCCTGGTAAGCTTTTGTCTCGTCCTTTCATACATTTTGGAGGTTCGTCCTGTTCTTGGTGATGTCACTGTGGTGCTCCATTTTCTCCACTTGTTGATGATGGCCTTCACGGTGTTCCATGGTACATCTAATGTTTTTGGAATTTTTTTTGGTACCTCTCTCCTGATCGATACCTTTCGACAGTGAGACCCTGTACATGCTTTGTAAGCTCTTTGCAGACCATGGCTAAAGCAGTCAGATGAAACCAAGAAGATGCGAAGAAAATCCTACAGAAACAGCTGGTCTTGATTTGGGGTTAATCTGAATAATTTCATTGACGACAGCCGCATGATAATTACTTTTGAACATGTGATTGAATGTTTATTCTGAACACAACTACATTCCCAGTTCTAAAAAGGTGTGCACGCTTATGCAACCAGGTTATTGTAAGTTTTTTTTTAATTTTTCATATTTGTCCCTAAAAGATTTCTGATTTTCTGATGTTCACTTACTTTTGTTGTTGTAATTATACATTGAGGGTCGGAAAAGTTTTTGGTTGATTTTATTTATTTATTTATTTATTTATTTATTTATTTTTTAACATTAGAAAATCCTCCCGTTTTAACAGGGGTGTGTAGACTTCTTATATCCACACATAGCAAAACAGGTTTAACATGTGGCACCCATGGGCACACTGAACCGGTGAAAGAGGACAAAACAGGGTCAAAGATTAGTTTGTTTGCTTCTTGTGGTTGTCATGTTTCACAATCAACTGTCATAAGCTTCTTTCAAAATGACGAGCTGTTCGGAAGCGTTACGAGAAAGAAAAGCCCATCCGGCGAGCGTCGCATGAAATGTAGCTCCTGAAATTCAACACGCAGCTACAACTGGTATTGGGTTGCAGTCGGAACCCAATGTTTGGTCATTTAGAAGGACGTGTTTCTAGTGAAGTGGTCATCTTTTAACGCTTGACTGGATTGAAATCAATTGGTCCAATCTGGCAACCCGGGTAGCTATTAAAAAATATGCCTCATTGATTTTTCACTGAAGTGCAAAGCACAGTGGTTACACTTTATTTGTGACCGATTAATCAATGCAGCTGTAGTTGAATTGATCGCGCACATCATTTTATCAATGCAAAGCAACACCGAGTTTGGAGATCCGGGCTGAATGTTTGACCTGAATATTTCTAAATGACTGAAGCCTTGTTCAGTTGTGGGACTTGTTCTGCTTCGTTATAAAAGTGAAACGATCCGAATGAAGGAAGTTGTCGCGCAAATATATCTATAATGTGAGAGAAGGTCCTGGCCTTTAGATGACACAAATGTTACTTATTTTTTTTGTCATTTTGTTCTAAAGGGGTGTAGTCCACTGCATATTAGTAATGAATGTGTATTATAAAGAATGTTCAGCCTGCTAAATCTAAATCTTATTTTTTTTAAAAAAATGTAATGTACAGTTGCTGTAGCTGTCTTATTGGCTTTCGCACAAACACGTTTTCATTTTGTACGTAGCCATGTTTAAACTTAACGCGTTACATTGCGACTCTAACTATAGCACAACCTTTGAAATCCCACCACCGGGCCAAAATGGAATCTGGTTGTTCAGATCAGGATGTTTAATTATACGTTAATTGGCGTGTACGGACGACAGACGACCTCTCCAGAATGAGGAACATGCAGGTATGCGGAAACGCAGACTAACCCGAGCAAACCGAATTCCAGCACAAAGCCGCCATATACCGCTCCCGCTAGCACAACACGCAGTCCCTTCGATCCCTGCAGAAAAAAACCAATCCAAATTCTAATGGCTTCCACTACAAATACCACTGCGTTACAAACCATCAGCTAACCATTAAAACCATTACCAATATTGGTACTTGATGGTATCCACTAAACAGAACAAGCCACCAATAGAAGGCAACAAATTATCAGTAGAGACCCATAGGGACCATTCTAGTTTCCATTAAAACCAATACAATTCAGTAACTAGCTCGAGTGGATATCGCAGTAGTTTGGCGCTACCAGTAAAACCATGGTAAACTGCTACTGAGCTAAAGATTAGCAAGCGACTAGCTTAGCACGATTTGCGTGAAGAATAATCATGTGATTTATAGGTGGCCCGTGGATGTTTTACGTTTTACGGCGAACAAGAGAGTTCGGCTGCGTCCCAATCCGCATACTTGCGTACTATAGGCGTGTAGTGGGGAAAAATACATGTATCCCGGCTACTATATAGACGGTAAGTACGCGGTTTGAGACGCGGCCCACGGCTTCAAGCAGTCGTCTGTTAGCACGTATAGCATGACAAATAATTAACTGCACTTAAAGCGTTCGTCACCCCAAACTGTATACGGTACCATAACGAAGACGAACTGTACGTCGATACGTGAAATTCTGGAGGGACGTCGGACGGCGTGGCGCGGTGACGTAACGACGTGCGCCGTTAATCTAATTATGATCTAGAACATGTAAAACGGGAACATGGCAGGAGTATTCTAAAAGCGACTCATGTAAACACCTTAATCACATTATTATCTTAATCAGAGTAAGGTCAATCATTAGATTACTGCTGTCCGTGTAAACGTAGTCATTAATGACTACATTAATGATCACATATACATATGCACAGTGAAATTCTTTTCTTCGCATACCCCAGCATGTTAGGAGGTTGGGGTCAGAGTGCAGGGTCAGCCATGATACAGCGCCCCCTGGAGCAGAGAGGGTTAAGGGCCTTGCTCAAGCGCCCAATAGTGGCAGCTTGGCAGTGCTGGGACTTGAACCCCCGACCTTCCGATCATTAACCCAGAGCCTTAACCGTCAAGCCAGCACTGCCCCTACCTAACTAGCTTGCTATCCGTTATTACAGCAAGTTAATGACTACTTCTTAGCTTAGTCAGTTTCCAGGCTGCCAAAATAAGGTCCTGGGTAACACACTGAGCGGTTTCGCTTGGGTGGTGTCATGAAATAATTCATGATTTCTCCATCTCTGGATTATTATTATTATTATTATTATTATTATTATTATTATTATTGTTATCATTATTATTATTATTATTTTCCCCAATTCAGTGTTTTCTGTGAGTTGGTTAGTTACCTGACAATAAAATCATGTGTAATGACTCAAAAGTAGTATTGTACCGTAACCCTGAGAAATGTAATTATTCTGTGTGTGTGTGTGTGTGTGTGTGTGTGTGTGTGTGTGTTGGCTTCCCTGCAACTAGCTTTCACTTCCTCACTGAACAACAGCGCAGACTGTAATTTCAATCCCATATGACAGACATAGCCGCTTCTATTTCCGAGCTTTCCGACCGTTTCCTTTTACCCGGGGTCGAATTGTTCACTCTCGTTCATAAGTGAACGCTTCATGCACCTGACTCACAGAACCCAGAAGAAACAAAAGAGTACAACGTCACGAGTCCCATTTCTTTCTCGGAACAATAAACTGGTGTTTGTTTAGCAGGCGTGGCCTCTCTTTAAATTCTGACCTCCGGCTGGCAAGTTTCTGTAAATCACGCGTCGCACAAGGCGTGCGGACCGAAGATCAAAGCGGACGTTTAGACAAAAGCAAATCCTGCTCGAGTGAAAGTGGAAGGAGGTGCGTTAGTGTGTCATGTCCGTCGGTTCGCGTTCGTTCAAACTGCTCATTTCAGTTATTCTTCGGTGTGTCTCAAGCACTTATTTTTAAAGTTATTTACAGTGTGCACACACACACACACACACACACACCACTCAAACACCCCACACCTACAGGAAATTCAGAAGAGGATGTTTTAGTGGTTTGTGGGATGAAGGTACGCTCTTCTCTCTCACACACACGCACACTCTCTCTCTCTCTCACTCTCTCTGTCACAGGAAGAGGGGCTCAGATTAATAAAATCACGTAAAGCCACACAAAGACAGACTTTGTATTAAATCCTGTAGTTAAGCAGAACTCTCACCATGTGCTTTAAGATTTAAGCTTGCACTGGTTTTTGCTGAGTGTGGGGGTGTGTGTTTGTGCAGGGGCGTGGTGTAAAAGTTTGTCCCAGTTGCCTCAAAATGAGGCGTTAGGTGCCACTTTCCTTTCATCTTAACACCCTTTAGCTGTGTGTGTGTGGGTGTGTGTGCAAAGAGGTTGTGCGTAGCTTGCAGCAGGTCATGCTGGTGTTACAGTAAATCCTGTAATGGATGTTTGTGTGTGTGTGTGTGTGTGTGTGTGTGTGTGTGTGAATGCCCGTGCCGTTGAGAAACGAGCGTTCTCGAATGTAACTGATTCGATTGTTTTCATGCTCTTTAGTTTCTTCCTGTACCTTTTTTTTCTCATCTTCCTTCCCCTGAGTTCCAGAACTTTCTATTTAGCAAACATAATTTAATTCTAGACGTCTTACGTTGTGTGTTTATCATGATATGCTTGTGGTGGTATACCAAAAAATATTCGATTTCAGATGTACATGACCGTTTCACTCTTTTACGACCTCTGTATGCTAATGAGCTCCGCTCTGATTGGCCGATATCGGTGATTTTAGACCGTCTGGTGTAAGCTGTACGGGGGGGGGTGGGGAGGAGAATGTGACCATTTCATCGCCCTGTAGCATGCTCGTCTCGTTTGAAGCTGTTAAATTGTCGACATACTGTAAATTGCTAAATACGGAAATTTACAGAAACGTTGCCCTGTGAAATTAGCAAATGTGTTAGCGGAACGCTAGCTATCTGGCTAGAACGTTAGCAATGTTATGTCCGTGGTATAGAAACCTGGCTCCTAATTAATGTTGGTATTGGTAATCGGCGCCGTTAACCGATTGCTGGAACTGTCGGTTATCGGCAAAAATCCACACCGATAGTTTTTCCGGGTTTCGTCCGTTGCGAGAGCGGTCGAGAATGGTCCGCTGTCATTATACAGCATGAGAGCGGCCTCTAAAGGTGAAATAAAAAACTATCCATTACAAATTTTGTTGAGTTATTTGAAGTGTTTTTTTGTTTTTGTTTGTTTTACTCATTTTGGATGCTTCTGTTTTCATTTGTCATTTGGAGTGCTACTTTTTTGTTTACTTTCATTTTTAATATATTTTTAATATTCATTTTTATACATTTATTTAATTAAAAAAAAAAAAGTCCAGCACATTTCCATGGTACAGACAGTGCTGTTTATTTTTGTTCAGCACTATTTCATTCAGTATCAATTTAAAAAAAAAAACCTATCGGTTGATGTAATCGGTTATTAGTTCTCAGTTCTTGCTTGGGCGGGGCCGAGCATCGTGTGGAATGAATATGCAAATGTGCTTATAGTAGTGACATCACAACTACAAAGGGCTTCAAAATGGGCTGCTCTCGCTGCTTTGATTCCATTAATGGGCTTTATACTCCGAGGACGGGTCGTTCAGAGTCTGAAACAATATTATCATCTTATGAAAGATAAGTTTATGACTAAATGAGTATAAAAAGGAATAAAACATAACATGCCTTTATTGGAAAAATAATCGACGAGTTACTGCTACCAGAACAAAGCCGATTATTTAACGAGTAAATAAATAACGACTAATAATTTCCGATAAATAATACGTTTAAAAATGTAAACGTTTTGATTAATAAAAAAATGACTTTTTTTTTTATCCATTTCTAGTTACATTTAATGTTGCGGAACAGCCACAGGAATTGGTTTCGGTGATCACGTAGATTACAGCAGCTATAAACTATAAAACCCTTCCGATCCGAAGACTTTTCCGTGTTACAGCATTACCTCTGACTGTTTCGAAGCTCTGACGCTAGAGACTCCTTCCAAAAATGCCATCGTCTCCTCGCAGAAACTACATGGCAACCGTGTTCCACGTCTTTATCCTCCATGCTGGCTATTACATCAATCACCTAGTGATTAAAGCACAAGGCATGGTGGATACTAGTGCTACTCCTAATGTTTGCTAAAGGGATTATATTGTAAATCACGATAAAACTTCAGCCATTATCGGAGTATGAAAATTGAATACGCGCGCAGACTTCGCTCTAAGTACACCTAATAGGAATGTTAAGTGAAAGCGAGTTGGATCTAGCTTGGATATTAGACTAGGAGCATCGGGTATATCGATTATGGGCTCCACCTAGACGAGTGTTTTTTTTTTTTCTTCGCTCGGGGCTTTGCTTAGTGATTTGGCCTACATTAACTCTCCTGTACTGTTCGTTCATGTCTCATTTCCATGTTTCCATGTGCTGATTAAATTTCATGTAATGGTGTCATTTATTTATTTATTTATTTATTTATTGTGATAGCTTTCATTATAACCATTTTAGGAAATCATGACTGTTTATGTAATAGTGCCCGGTTAAATGTGAGCGATTTACCACCAGTGCTTTCATTTAGTCTCGTATTAACCACTCGTGGTGATTCACTCACGAAAACCACGTACCGTAAGTGACTCAGTAGTTGTTGTAGATTCCACGCTTAGCTCAGAGCTCAGAGTGACGTCAGCGTGTAGGAGGTGGGCGTGTACGTGCAGGTATATCACAGACGCCAGTAGATTGGATGATTTGCATCATCGTGGTAAGGTGTTTTTTTTTTTTCGTTAAATTAGCCAGTCCTTTACACCTGTGATGGTCATCTGCGTTTCAGTACGGTATCGACTTTCAGTAATTCTGTTCCCTGTAATTAACGTAATCTTCGAGCGTGTTGCTTCTAGTCAAAGGGAAAGTAGGATAAATAATGCTTAATTCATTATTCATGATTCATGAATCATTATTTGCAGGCTAGTACTTTCCGAGTCCCCCATGTAACATGTAACGCTGGGACACAGTCCACACTATATGCAGAAAAAACACGTACAGTAGATATATCGTAAAAATGACTACACTAAAAACATGCTGTAAATAATCCACTTTTCATTATTGTACCTCATATATTAACCATATTGTTATCCAAAAAGAACAAACCAACCAATTTTCTAATAGACGGGAGTTTGAGTTTGACTTGACCACCGTACCATTCTGAATTTTTAACCGCAATATTGTGGGGGTTGCCGGTGCCAGACGGGCTGGTTTGAGCGTTTCGGGCTACGTCTTTTTTGATGAGAGAGGTCAGAATGACCAGACCGGTTAAAGCTGACAGGAAGGCTGCAGTAACTCGTATAAACGCTCTTTACAGCCGCGGTAAGCAGAAAAGCAGCTTAGAACGTCCACGACATTCAAGGTGGACGGGCTACGACAGCAGAAGACTGAAGGGGGGTTCACTCCTCACAGGAGCGAACATGTATCTGAGTCGAAGATTGAGAAAAACCTCGCCATTTTTTCTTCTTCTTCAACTGTGATTTTTTAATATATATACTTATTTATCGAGAGAGAGTTATAAATGGAGCGAGACACTGACTACGTTTACACGGACAGCAGTAATCTAATTATTGAGCTTATTCTGAATACGACAATATTCTGATTAAGGTGTTTACATGAGTCGCTTTTAGATTATTCCTTTCATGTTCCTGTTTTACATGTTATAGAACATAGCGCGATTAACGGCACACGTCATTACGTCACCGCGCCACGCCGTCCGACGTTCCCTCCAGAATTTCACGTATCTACATACAGTTCGTCTTCGTTATGGACCCGTGTACAGTTTTGAGCGTTTTTCATTTTTAATTTTCCGAAAGCTTCAAATGCGGTTAATTATTTGTCACGCTATACGTGCAAATAGACGACTGCTTGAAGCCGTGGGCTGCGTCCCAAACCGCGTACTTGCCTAAATACATGTATTTCGCTTACTATATAGAAGGTAAGTGCGCGGTTTGGGACGCAGCCGTGCTCGCTTGTTCGCCGTCAAACGGTTGAGCGCGGCCGTGTGTACGTGTCCTTTCGCAGAATGCGGTGAAAACTCCCACACGACGTTAATAGTATGATTAAGGTGTGTACGTGTCTGTAACGCACGTCCATAATGCGACTAAAACAGGAATACTCCACACGTCTTAATTCGATTTGTGTTTAATTCGAGTACGACTTTATTACGGTGATCAGTAATCGCTGTTTACATGCTAGTTTCTTAATCAGAGTATCATCTTAATCGGATTAATATCGGATTATTGTTGTCCATGTAAACGTACTGGCTGATAGATGGGTAGACAGATGGATAGATGGATGCAGTAGATTCATAGATTTGACTGACAACAATTTCAGCACCCCTACTTGTCTAGTGTGTGATCAGTCGGTCTGTCTCTGTTTGTGCCACGCCCCCTTGTGGCCATATGTGTATTTTCGCATTCATTGGTTTATATGATTTTTGAAGGTTATAAAATTCCTTAACTAATCATCCACACTAACCGAGAAAGAGTAAAAGATTCTAGTGACTGGCTGACTGCAGAACCCTGCGCAAAAAAAACCACACACACACACACACACTATACAGTACAATGCTGGCATTAAGCGTTGAGTCACCAGGCTGCAGATTTAATGGACATGAACTCTTTGTCGGAGCAGAACTCGCACTGAGCTCTCAGCTTTTGACTCAGAGGCAGAGTAACGACATCACTCAGCCTCTTTGTCATGCGCTGACGCAGAGACGTTTCTGAGAAAGGCTTCCACCGAGGAGAGGCGCTTTAAAAGGGTACTGTGGTTGCTCTGGAGTTTCTTAAGCACTCGCGCACACATTCAGCGAGCGCCCGATTAGCAAGACGTACTTTCATCAGATAAAAATATGGTTAATGTGTGCGCAAGATTTCGTCATTATTTGATTCTTCAGATTGCAGCATGAACAAGGCACCGTTGCATTTGGTCTTCTGGGCAATTCATGTTTACAAACATGGTGGACAGGACTGTCCGAGTCCAGAGGTTACGTTTTGGACATGCTCCGACCCAGTCGTCCGGCCATCACAACGTGGCCCTTGTGAAAGTCGCTCAGATCCTTACGCTTGCCCATTTTTCCTGCTTCCAACACGTCAACTTCGAGAACTGACTCTTCACCTGCTGCTTAATATATCCCCCACCCCTTGACGGGTGCCACTGTAAAGAGGTAGTCAGTGTTATTCACATCACCTCTCAGTGGTTTTAATGTTATGGTCGATTGGTGTACGCTTTATTAGGAACACTATGTTGGTACTGGGTACCATGGTCTCATTGTACCACATGCCAAAGGTGAACTGCTTGTTTCATGTCTGGCGACTGGATCATCAACAATACTCTGACGCTGTTGAAACGATGCTCGATTGGTATTAGAAGGCCCAGTGTTTGACGAAAACATTCCCCACCCCATTACACCACCCCCACCAGTCTGGACAGTTGACACAAGGCAGGTTGGGTTTATGGATTGCTACACTTGATGCCAAATTCTGACACCGCCATCTGCAGAAATCAAGTTTCATCAGACCAGGTGATGCTTTTCCAATCGTACCACCTATGCTAATGTCAGCTCGAGTTGCCTCAAGCCCTACAGCAAGCACAAAGACCAAAACAACAGGTTTGTATTCATGAGGTGTATGTAGTACGCACAGGACTTTCATTTTGGTGACCATACGTACATCGTGAAGACCCCATTTCTGTGATTTTACACAGATCATGGCCGCTGCAGACGTTCTGAATTTTATTGTAGACAGGTAATCAAGAGTTGCCTGTTCCTCAGAGTTTGCAAAAGAAATCACCAGGTTTTGAACCAACAAGAGAGAAACGATTTCCTCCACCCTGTGTGTTTTCTTCTCAGTGTTTTCCTGCGCACAAACGAAGAGGCTGAACTACACCTACAGATTCTTCAGCTCTACATCCGCTGCGGCTTGGTGTAGTTGTGTCCACTAGGTGGCAGCAGAGCGTGTGCGATCGAGCTTGGTCTCTACACAGAGTGCTGGTTTAGGACCGGGCCGCTCTGTTAGAAAGGTACTTCAGGCTAATGAATGCATCACTGTATTCATTAGCCTGTGAAGGAACATGATCATAAACCAAATGCTGGTACCCTGGAAGGCTGCACAAAATATATATAGGCCTGCGTGTGTGTGTGTATGTGTGTGTGTTGGGTATGACTGCGGGGACTTCGCTGATGTACTAATGGACTCCAGTAGAGGAGTAACAGCTCCAGGTTAGTGTTTGTGTGCAGTCTGGACTTCTGATGATCAGCGTTTCAGTATCATAGCTAAGGTCTCTTGGTAGGGGGGTGTGTGTGTGTGTGTGTGTGTGTGTTGTGACTAATGGATTTTAGCTACCTGGAGAGGACTGATTGCCTCAGGATAGTGTATGATAAATATTCTGCAAATGAACCGTGCCAAGTGCATGAGGTGATGGCCGTCCGTTTTATTTGTTTCTGTTGTGTTATTTCTCTAAAGGGCTTCTCGAGCTTTTTTAAAATTCTTCTCAATTGATCAAACGGCACTGATCGGCTTCAAGCAGGCCAGTGTTTTCTTTCTTGAAGGTTCTGTTCTGTCCCTCCATTAAAACAGCCCGATGTGGTTCGGATGATGGACAGCGATGAGCGAGAAGTAGACGGGAAGAGACGCTGAGAGAACGATTACGCCAAGATCAATGTGGAAACGGAATCGATACACGGTTCGGATGGAGAAAAGGAAGTTTGCGTGTTCTCTCCGTGCTGCGTGGGTTTCCTCGTGGTACTCTGGTTTCCTCCGCCAGTCCAGCGACGTGCGTTGAAGGCCGACTGGCCTCACTATGTTGTCTGTAGTGTGTGAATGGGCCTGTGTGTGTGCGCACTTGTGCCCTGCGATGGGTTGGCACTCTGTCCAGGGTATTCCCCACCTCGTGCCCCGAATCCCATGGGATCGGCGCCAGGCTCCCCGCAACCCTGTGTAGGATAAGTGTAGCGGTACAGAAAATGAATGGATGGTTCTTTCACTGTACCCAGTGTTGATGACGTGTGATGTCGTCATGACGATCGGTGTCCGTGTCCCCTAACCACCCTTTACAACCGTGATGAGAAGAAAAGCGTCTCAGAATGCACGTCAGACATCACATCGTGAACACACGTGGCAGCACGGGACGGCTTCAGATTCCTGCTGACGGGGGAGGAACCCGACGTGGTCTCCTGCTGTTGTAGCTCCTCTGCCTAGATTTCTGCGATGGTTTTCTGCTCACCACAGTTGTAAAGAGTTGTTGTTTGACTTACCGTACCCTTCTCGTGAGCTCGAACCAGTCTGGCCGTTCTCCTCGGACCGCTCTCTTTATTTAGGCATCTCCACTTGCAGAACTGCCGCAGTCACTGGATGTTTATCGCACCCTTCTCTTGCCCTTTAGCATTTACCGAAAGGTACATCAGCCCTCCAGGTTAGTGTTAAGCTGCTTATACGACAGTTATTCTATTACGTATTATTTACGTAGAGCTGCTTTCGGCTCGGCTGTTGGGACCGCTGGGAATTTGGGACCTCGCCCTGTCGCCCAGATGTCCGTGGGTCGGTCAGTGGCATTTCGGGAATAGATCAGGATGAAAAACGGGAGGGAGGATGAGGCGAGAGTGAGATGAATGAACATCAAACAGATAAGGCAGTCCCCCTTCCTTCCTTTTTCTTTTCCTCCCCCTCTTTTTAGGTTGAGAGATGGAGGGGTCTAAAGTAGGGCAGAGGAGGGGGTGTGTTTGGGGGTGGTGTGTGTGGATTACAGGAACGTCTCTGGGCAGAACTGAGCAGCGTGTGGCAGAGCTTTGGGATTGGCCCACTAACTAGATCGCTAATTTTACACACATGCACACACACACTGATGCATAATTACACCTAAGCATCTGCTGACAGTGGTGACCCATGTCTCTGTTCGTCCCTGTGTGCGTGACTGTGTGTGTGTGTGTGTGTGTGTGTGTGTGTGTGTGTGTATTCTACATAGGCACTCACATTACTCTAAACAGGGGTTAAGTGCTCCCAAGCCCTGGCAAATCCTGTGTATAATTTGCTTTACTGTCCTCCTAACTGCTTCTTTTGCACACACTGAGTGTGTGTGTGTGTGTGTGTGGTGGGGGTGTGTATGTAGGAATTCCCATGGCCCATGTTTTTTGGAGAGCGACGTGTTTGCGCCGGAGATCAGTTTTAAAGCCGATTAATCACTTGGCACCGGGAACTGTATGAATGATTTTATATACATGATATCGGTTTATATCGAGCGGGGGTGGGGAGGGGGCGGGGATAAAGAGCTGGATGATTGACAGGTCAGTGCTTATAGATCGGACCTGTGAGGGATGGGCAAATCAGAGCTCTTGAAGCTTTCGAGTGTCCTAGGTCTAATATATAACCCTGACACAAGTGCTGCTTATGATGGGATCGAGGGAGGGAGGGAGGGAGGGAGGGAGGGAGAGGGGGATAAAACACTAAGTGCCTGTATTTTGGTAGCTGAAAGGGCACCAGATGGCATTTCTGACCCCCCCCCCCTTCCTCAAATCCCCCATTCCTCCCTGGACCAAGTGTCGGTCAGACGAGGTAACTTACTCTCTTTGCTTTACACTTTTTCCCCCAAAATCAGTGGCTTCATTTCGTGAATTGGTACCAGTGCATTAGGGGTGTGTGATTCAGTGCTACCTTCACGTCTCTACCACCGCCTCATTTCTACCTTCACGTCTCTACCACCGCCTCATTTCTACCTTCACGTCTCTACCACCGCCTCATTTCTACCTTCACGTCTCTACCACCGCCTCATTTCTACCTTCACGTCTCTACCACCGCCTCATTTCTACCTTCACGTGTCTACCACCGCCTCATTTCTACCTTCACGTCTCTACCACCGCCTCATTTCTACCTTCACGTCTCTACCACCGCCTCATTTCTACCTTCACGTCTCTACCACCGCCTCATTTCTACCTTCACGTCTCTACCACCGCCTCATTTCTACCTTCACGTCTCTACCACCGCCTCATTTCTACCTTCACGTCTCTACCACCGCCTCATTTCTACCTTCACGTCTCTACCACCGCCTCATTTCTACCTTCACGTCTCTACCACCGCCTCATTTCTACCTTCACGTCTCTACCACCGCCTCATTTCTACCTTCACGTCTCTACCACCGCCTCATTTCTACCTTCACGTCTCTACCACCGCCTCATTTCTACCTTCACGTCTCTACCACCGCCTCATTTCTACCTTCACGTCTCTACCACCGCCTCATTTCTACCTTCACGTCTCTACCACCGCCTCATTTCTACCTTCACGTCTCTACCACCGCCTCATTTCTACCTTCACGTCTCTACCACCGCCTCATTTCTACCTTCACGTCTCTACCACCGCCTCATTTCTACCTTCACGTCTCTACCACCGCCTCATTTCTACCTTCACGTCTCTACCACCGCCTCATTTGTACCTTCACGTCTCTACCACTGCCTCATTTCTACCTTCACGTTTCTACCACCACTGCATTTCTACTTTGTCGCTTTTACCTCTGCCTCATTTCTACCTTCTGGTTTCTACCTCTGCCTCATTTCTACCTTATTTCTTCCACTGCCTCATTTCTACCTTCTGGTTTCTACCTCTGCCTCATTTCTACTTTGTCGCTTTTACCTCTGCCTCATTTCTACTTTGTCGCTTTTACCTCTGCCTCATTTCTACTGTGTTGCTTTTACCACTGCCTCATTTTTCCCTTCTCATTTCTTCTACTACCTCATTTCTACTTTGTTGTTTTTTATAACATTTACTACTGCCTCATTTCTACCTTCTGCTTTCTACTTCTGCCTCATTTCTACTTTGTCGCTTTTACCGCTGCCTCATTTCCCCTGATGCCTCATTTCCACATTGTTTAGTTTTTACTCGCCTCCTTCCTACCAATAAACCAGCCTACCACCGCCTCGGTTTTCCACAAACCAGCAAAAAAAAAAAAAAAAAAAGACACCAATTTTTATTTTAACGGGAACAATTGAATGAATTTAATAGAAACAAAATGTCCTTAGTTTTACTCGTACCATTTAATATTGCGCGTTAACTGAGACTCAGCATCTTACATGATTAAGAGTACTCGCCCGGGGACACATCCCTGGCTTGCGTGTGCATCATGTGCTTTGTTTGGGTTTATGAGTTAGTCCTAGTATGTGTTAGTGTGTGTGTGTGTGTGTGTGTGTGTGTGTGTGTGTGTGTGTTACTGGCACACTTGACATAAAAGGCCATCGGTTTAGAGATTTCTTTTGTGTGGGTTTGTTATTCCTTTAAGGCTCTTTTAATATTCTGTGTGTGTATCAGTAAGAGGCTCTCCCCTCACCCACTTTGAGTTGGCACCGTGTTTATGCCACCCTGCTGTCCCCGATCTAAAGACAACGAGCTCTGTGTGTGTGTGTGTGTGTGTGTGTGTGTGTGTGTGTGTATGTATATACACGTGTGCATATTGGCAGTATAATACTATGTGTGTCTGACCTAAATATTCTGGCTCCTAAGGATCTTTCGCTATCATTTGAGGCTACACACACACACACACACACACACACACACACACACACGCACACACCACACACTTAAACACACTTCTAGCCAGAATGTATTGACTATTTGGGAGTGTGTGTGTGTGTGTGTGTGTTTGAGGGGGGTGGGGGGGTGTCCTCCCACTGCTTTTGTGTCCTAATTAAAGTTCTCCAGTTTGGCTTATCACCGCCTGTGTGTGTGTGTGTGTGTGTGTGTGTGTGTGTGTGTGTGTGTTTGAGGGGGGTGGGGGGGTGTCCTCCCACTGCTTTTGTGTCCTAATTAAAGTTCTCCAGTTTGGCTTATCACCGCCTGTGTGTGTGTGTGTGTGTGTGTGTGTGTGTGTGTGTGTGTGTGTGTGTGTTAGGCTTCAGACTTCAGAGGGCTAATGGGGAATGCCCCTTAGAATTGTGAGTGTGTGTGTGTGTGTGTGTGTGTGTGTGTGTGAGAAGGGGGTTCCTTGTTGCCTGAAGCATGTTGCATGAATTAAGTCCCTCCTGCTGTGTTTGTCTCCTTCTCTGTCTATTGCAGGATTTTTTTTTAGCGATTCGATCAGCCGAGTGCTGATCTTTCCTCCTCCTCACGCCGTCTCTCGTCTTTGTTTCTCAGTGGCAGGTGCGTTATGGGTAGTTCATGCCCACAAGCCGACTGGGCTCTCCTTAACTCGGTAGAACAGCAGCAGCACTCGTTCACACGTTCCATTCATCCTCTTCCCCCCCCCCCCATCGTCGCTACGGGGTCAGTGAACACGGTGAGACCGGTTGCCACGGGAACAGTGGAAAGAGCAAAAGAAAAGCAGTACAGCGTGTTTGTTCTGTCGTCCGCACTTTCCTCTCGTTTGTCCTTTTTGCGCAGCTGCGATTTCTCTCGCTTTCATTATTCCATTCATCCTCTCTTCCTTGCCCTCATCCTCTTCTCATT
>NC_071282.1:5589105-5636605 GCF_023375685.1 Ictalurus furcatus
ATTACTGCATATTACCGATGGACATGGACAGTTCCGCGAGCACAATGAGATCTCATTATTGGCACAGCGTGACGAAAGCGTTTATGCTCGTTGTATTGTAAGACTCCTCAGACGTGTTTGTAGCTCTGCCGGTCATGTAATAGACTGTGCCAGTCAGAGTCCCTGAGAGAGGCGTGGTCTCGGGACCTGTCAGTTCCTGTGAAAGAGGCGTGGTTTGTGTGCCCGTCAGTCCCAGTGGTGGAGGCGTGGCCTTTTATGGCTGTCAGTCCCAGTGAAAGAGGCGTGGTTTGTGTGCCCATCAGTCTCAGTGGTGGAGGCGTGGCCTTTTATGGCTGTCAGTCCCAGTGAAGGAGGTGTGGCCTTTTGTGGCTGTCAGTCCCAGTGAAAGAGGCGTGGTTTGTGTGCCTATCAGTCCCAGTGGTGGAGGTGTGGCCTTTTATAGCTGTCAGTCCCAGTGAAAGAGGCGTGGTTTGTGTGCCCATCAGTCTCAGTGCAGGAGGCGTGGCCTTTTGTGGCTGTCAGTCCCAGTGAAAGAGGCGTGGTTTGTGTGCCCATCAGTCTCAGTGAAGGAGGCGTGGCCTTTTGTGGCTGTCAGTCCCAGTGAAAGAGGCGTAGTTTGTGTGCCCGTCAGTCCCAGTGGTGGAGGCGTGGCCTTTTATGGCTGTCAGTCCCAGTGAAAGAGGCGTGGTTTGTGTGCCCGTCAGTCTCAGTGAAGGAGGCGTGGCCTTTTATGGCTGTCAGTCCCAGTTAAAGAGGGTGTGTGATTGTTTTCGCTTATAAGAATCCAACTGTATTACAGGGCAAAAAAGGGTTTATACATTTAAAAAAAAAAAAAAAGAAAAGAAAAATGCCCCACTTTCCCCCTCTCTCCCCATCAGCGGTTTCTCACACGAGCGTTAATTGGCTGAGAGCACATTTAACACCGCTCTTATTGTGATAACAGCAACATCTGTTACTGTTAACCTATTTTCCTTCTCCACCGACCCTGAGGTGAGACCTTTCCATAAAACACTAATCCTCTGCAATATTTATGTGTGATTTATTAAATATTAAGTGGCTTTCGTGTTTAATAAAGGAGAAACCTTTTGGATGCTGTGCTGTACAGGGCAGACTGCTATTGATATCTGTAATGACCTGCGGAAATGTAAGTGTTTCCGTCTGTCTGTGACCGCAGGGTTTATTACCCTTCGTGCCGAAATAATATATATTTTTTTTTATTTGCCCGTGTGGACTTCGTGTGTCTAAGGATCGAGTATCTATCTTATATCATCTCATCTTCTCACCTCTGTACGTGTGTGGATGCTGAACCAGATGTGTGTGTAGTAATATGAACTTCCTCCTCAAACCATTCAGAGAGCCTTTGTGGATGGGGGCGGGGTCATCCTGGAAGAGACCACGCTCATTAGAATAGAAATGTTTCATCATAGGATGAAGGTAATTAGTCAGAAGAATGCTATATTGATTTGCAGTGATGCTTTAGGGAGGACATGTGGAGTAGCAGCAACATCAATAATAATAATAATAATAATAATAATAATAATAACAGCTACAGCAACAATAATAATAACAGCTACAGCAGCAACAACGATAAAAACAGCTGCAGCAACAACAATAATAACAGCTACAGCAACAATAATAATAATAAATAACAGCTAGAGCAGCAACAATAATAAAAATAACAGCTACAGCAACAATAATAATAATAATAATAATAACAGCTACAACAGGTACAGCAACAACAACAATAATATTAATAACAGCTACAGCAGAAACAATAACAGCTACAGCAGGAACAACACTAAAAAATAACAGGTACAGCAACAACAATAATTACAGCTACAACAGGTACAGCAACAACAATAATTACAGCTACAGCAGGTACAGCAACAACAATAATTACAGCTACAACAGGTACAGCAACAACAATAATTACAGCTACAGCAGGTACAGCAACAATAATAGCTACAGCAACTACAGTAATAACAGCTACAGCAGCAACAACACTAATAATAAGAGCTACAGCAACAACAATAATAACAGCTACAGCAACAACACTAATAACAGCGACAACACTAATAACCACTACAACACTAACAGCTACAGCTACAACACTAATAACAGCTACAACAACACTAATAACAGCTACAACAACACTAATAACAGCTACAACAACACTAATAACAGCTACAGCAACAAAAACAATAATAATAACAGCTACAGCAACAACACTAATAACAGCTACAACACTAATAACAGCTACAGCAACAAAAACAATAATAATAATAATAACAGCTACAGCAGCAACACTAATAACAGCTACAGCAACACTAATAACAGCTACAGCAACACTAATAACCACTACAACAACACTAACAGCTATAGCAACAACACTAATAACAGCTACAGCAACAACACTAATAACAGCTACAACAACAATAATAATAATAATAACAGCTACAGCAACAACGATAAAAACAGCTACAGCAGCAACAACGATAAAAACAGCTACAGCAACAACACTAATAGCAGCTACAGCAACAACATTAACAGCTACAGCAACAACACTAATAACAGCTACAACAACAATAATAATAATAATAATAACAGCTACAGCAACAACGATAAAAACAGCTACAGCAGCAACAACGATAAAAACAGCTACAGCAACAACACTAATAGCAGCTACAGCAGCAACATTAATAACAGCTACAGCAACAACATTAATAACAACTACAGCAACAACATTAATAACAGCTACAGCAACAACACTTATAAGAGCTACAGCTACAACAACAATAATAATAATAATAATAATAATAATAATAACAGTTACAGCAACAACATCACTAATAACAGCTCCAGCAACAATATAATTGCTACAGCAGCAACAACAATAGTAATAATAATAATAATATCATATAGCAACAGCAGCAATATATTATAAACAAACACAATTTCTCAATAAACATTTATGCACCATTTCATGTAAAGTCTTAGCGGATGACGTCTTCTCTAAATTTCTGGTTGTTCGGCTTTCTTGAGTCGGTCTCCGGATGAAGCTCTGTGATTGGTCAGTTGAAATGTCCCTCAGATGAAGTGGAAACAGGTGGGGTTTTGAGTATTGTGCTTGTATGCTTCTACATGATGTAACGTGTTTGCTTCAAACATTAACCAGACTCTTTTGAAAGCTTTTTGTCGTGTGTGTGTGTGTGTGTGTGTGTGTGTGTGTGTGTGTGTGTGTGTGTGTGTGGGCAGCACACATAATCTACACTCTTATCACTCCCACTGGTATTTCATTCTTCACTCGCTTTGTGCCGTGTTCAAGTTCTCCTCACTCTTTCCCTCTGTAACTATAGAAACGAGTGCAGAAAGTACCCTCGGTGTACACCATCTCCTTAAAGCAGAAACAGAATTCAGGGAAGAAAAAAACAAACAAACAAATAAAGACACAAGCGTCAGTTATAGCTGGGATCAGTCGAGATCAGTTTGGAGCACAGAGAAGGAGAGAGAACGGGAACGAAAGGACGAGTGCAGAGGTGGCGGATGGCATTTATGTAACAGCCGAGGCTTTGGAAAGATTTATCACGGGAGTTCACCGAGTGAGGGAGAGTTTGAGCGTTTTTCGCTGCTAGCGTGGGTGTGTGTAAGATGCAGTAGCACCTGCCTGCGTCACATTTAATCATTTATTGTTCTGCAGTACAGCAGCCTGGCTCTCCAGAACCCATCAGGAGAAATGACTCGTGAAAAACGCGTACAATCGAAAAGTCTCCGTTATGTATGTTTGTACTGTTTAGACCCTTCCCAAAACATGGAGAGTGCTAATGTTTGGGGGGGGGGGGGGGGGTGGTGTCTTGTTGCGAGTGTGTAGCTGCTTGTTAAATCCTGAAGGTTGATGTGATGACCACCGTTTCCTGTCACATGACCTTATACTGACAGTTATCATCCGGGCGACAGCCAGTCCTCGTCAAGTTCATGATGTCAAGTGTAGTTAATCATTATAGGAAACTTGACACTAGTGTGTGTGAGAGTGTGTGTGTGTGAGAGAGCGAGAGAGAGAGCTTGTCTGAGCCTGTTTGCTATAGGTTGCTGTTTGAGGGTCCTTTGTCCACAGGGGCTCATTTGGCTGTGTGTGTGTGTGTGTGTGTGTCTTGCCCTGCCCTGCCCTGCCCTACCCTCATCTGGCTTGTAACCGAGGTCTTCTTAGCCTCCGCTCATGGACTTAACCAATCACAGACCCCACGCACCACAATCCAGCCAATAGCAGCATTCACGTGTTTGCATTTTATCAGGAAGTCAGGTGGTGATTAAGCATTCAGACCAGTAGAGTGGAAGTGATGGAGGGATGGAGTGATGGAGGGAGAAGAGAGGTGTGGCGAGATTGGGATCCATTAGTAAGAGCCTGAGTGGTGCTGTTCTCACAGTGGAAATGGTTAATCACATCTCTGTCTCTCTTGCTTTCTCTTTATCTTTCCCTTATTTCCATTCTGTTTTGCCTTGCGACTCAGTGTTTTATCAGTGCTTTTCTCACTCTTTTGTATTTACTTATTTATTTATTTATTTATTTATTTTGAATGTATCGTCCTTTCTATGGGAGCGAATTGTGGCTGTAAATCTAAAACGAGACAAAGAACCAGCCACTCTGAAATAAATTCTCTGGTAGAAATCACTGAAGGGGGAATTGGGGTAGATCCAGGTTGAGGAACAGTACGTTTCGACTCGGTATCAGTACTTTGTGGCTATGGGAGGGTGTATTCCAGTCTTTTTTTTTTTTTTTTTTTTTTTGGAAAAGTACCTTTTTGGACCGGTAACTATACCTTTTTTGGTGTCTGAATAAGGAATGGTACATTTTGGCCCAGGAATGCTACATTTGTGGAATGGCATTAGTCTGTTTTTGGTCTCTGATTGATGTACAGAACCTTTTTGGCCCATTGTCTGTACCCTTTAGGCCAGATAATGGTACCCTTTTTGGTCTCTGATTGAGGAACAGTACCTTTTTAGCCCAGTAACTGTACCCTTTAGGCCAGATAACTGTACCCTTTTTGGTCTCTAATTGAGGAACAGTACCTTTTTAGCCCAGTAACTGTACCCTTTAGGTCTCTGATTGAGGAACAGTACCTTTTTAGCCCAGTAACAGTACCCTTTAGGTCTCTGATTGAGGAACAGTACCTTTTTAGCCCAGTAACTGTACCCTTTAGGTCTCTGATTGAGGAACAGTACCTTTTTAGCCCAGTAACAGTACCCTTTAGGTCTCTGATTGAGGAACAGTACCTTTTTAGCCCAGTAACAGTACCCTTTAGGTCTCTGATTGAGGAACAGTACCTTTTTAGCCCAGTAACAGTACCCTTTAGGTCTCTGATTGAGTAACAGTACCTTTTTAGCCCAGTAACAGTACCCTTTAGGTCTCTGATTGAGGAACAGTACCTTTTTAGCCCAGTAACAGTACCCTTTAGGTCTCTGATTGAGTAACAGTACCTTTTTAGCCCAGTAACTGTACCCTTTAGGTCTCTGATTGAGGAACAGTACCTTTTTAGCCCAGTAACAGTACCCTTTAGGTCTCTGATTGAGGAACGGTACCTTTTTAGCCCAGTAACAGTACCCTTTAGGTCTCTGATTGAGTAACAGTACCTTTTGGGCACAGAAACTGTATCCGTTTGGTTCTCTGATTGAGGAACGGTACCTTCTTGGCCAGGTAACTGTACCCTTTATGTTTTTACACACGCCAGTATGATCTAACCTTTCCAAGGAGATTTTACTCTTACTGTTGTGTGTGTGTGTGTGTGTGTGTGTGTGTGTGTGTGTGTGTGTGATTTTGCATATATCCAATGCATAGAATGATATAAATATGTATTGTGCGATCAGCTTTAAAATGTCAGATCAGCCTGAAGTGTCTGAACCTCCTCCAAGCTCTCAAGCTTCCCTCAGTCTGGAATGTGGATTTTTTAGCATTCAGCAGAATTTTTATTTTTAACTTTCAGCAGAATGGACTAAACATTGATTGCTTCTCATTCTGTCTCGGAGCCATCAGCCCAAGTGCTGGTCACGGACGTGTCAATGTTAAGAAATGGTTTTTTAAAAAATAATACTAATAATAATCTATTTAATGTGACTCACTGGGGTGTTTTCTCTTACAGTGAATGGAAAAAAGTACTGATCGTCCACACTTTAGACCAAAATCTAACCGTTCTCAAAGGTTCTTGAACTTCCTGAGCTGCCTCCAGGAATATCGTAATGTATTTAGTGATATTTCAGTCTAATGCATTATTGACGTGTGTGTGTGTGTGTGTATGTGTATGTGTATATAAATACTTAACCTGCTATATTGGTCCACGGCCTGTTTTGGCTTTTGATTGATCTGTCAACATATCGCGTAGCATTGACCGTGCTTTCCTATGACTGGACAGAATACATTTGTTTATTTTGAGACACTAGTGTGGCTTTTCCTGACTACTCTGACCTGTCTTGTGACATAAAATCCCTTGCTTTCAAAGATTCGGATGACAGAATGGCTACAATACAACAATGTCCTCGTAATGCTTCAAGTGCGCCTGAAATCGAACGGAGCTTTTTATGTTTAAAAAAAATGTACGTTTTGGCAATTATAGTTAATCGCTTCTTGGAAAACGGTCATAAAGTTTCAATGATTCTTAACTAGTCGCAGCTCCGAGATCGTCCAATTAAATGCTGTCTAGAACCGTATTTATCCCGTCCCCAGAGGCGTGTCTCGATCTACAGTAGTAGCTTGTTAGCTCATTAGCAGTGAATGTGATTTTTTTTTGGCTGTCGAGATTGTGATGCGCTTTTCGGGGGTGTTTTACGAACTTATTCGAGCAATACTGGAATACGTCGCTTCCTCAGACAGAACTGCATTCTCACTGCATTTGTTCACAATTCTTCCCCATCAATAAGAGTAAGTTGGAAAAACACTTGTGAATCTCAAGCTACTGTCAGGTTTGTTTAGATTCAACATGGGGTGTGGAGTATCTTGAACACCGTTGGCCGGAAGTCATACGGACTCGAATCACAGCTAACATTAAACATTAGTAATAAGCTTATGGATATAAGATGAATCAAAATGGTTGTTTTATTTTGTCGTGGCGCATCTGAACTTGGAAAACATTCTTTCACGTTTTTTTTTTTTTTTTTCCATAGACGTACTAACCAAGGGTGCAAGCACGGTGGCTTAGTGGTTAGCATGTTTACCTCACACCTGAGGTTGGGGGATCAACTCCCGCCCGCCGCCTCCACCCTGTTTCCACAGAGCTTACACGTTCTCCCCATGCTTCTGGTGTTTCCTCCTGGTACTCCGGTTTCCTTCTCCATTCCAAAGACATGCAGTGTAGGATGATTGGCATCTCTAAATTGTCTGGTGTGTGTGGGGGGGATTGTGCCCTGCGATGGGTTGGCACCCCATCCACGGTGTCCCCTGCCTTGTGCCCCGAGTTCCCTGGGATAAGCGGTATGGAAAAGGGTTGGACTGACCAACGAAAGAAGGAGTTTTCTGAGTAGGTTTTCGGACGCATTGCTTTTTTGTGCCTTTTGGATTGTTTCATTAGGTGCATTGTGATTTTGCCATGTCAGTGTCCACTCGTGGTTGCGGACAGGAGACGGGATTCCCATTTGTGGCTCCAGGCTCAGGTACTTTCACAGGTACTTTCAAGGCTGTTTTCCATCCTCGTTGTTCTTGCTGTGGATTTCAGACATGTCCAGTAATTCGTACTTATAATTCACGGATTTGAGCTGCACGTTTGGACAAAGTCTAAACGATTGTGTAACCGTTCTCTTTCGGCCATTTGAACACGCCATTCTTCACCTCTTTAGCGCTAATGCTCACCTCAGTCCATCATGCGTATCTGTTCAATTCTCTGCCCCCAGGCTGGCCCGCTTTACTTAACTCATCAAACTGGCGTTCCTGTTGACTGCCTGCCATGTTTTCCCATTTGTGTAATTAGCCTAATTAAATCCAGCTAATGAAAAGCTTTCAATACGCCAGCTTTCCACTTCAGCCCGCTGTTCAGCAGGAGGAGAATAAACGCGAGGTGCTCATCAGATCTTATGAAACTGTCCGTTCATCACTGTGACCCATTGTGAAGCGTCTGTGCTGGTTTATAATTAAAAACCAAATCGCAGTTTGGATAACGTTGGTAATGAGTTGGTGTAAATTGGTAAATTGATACAGGGTAGGAAGAATAACGGATTTCTAATTGAGGATCGTCTTACTCGTCTTTCGCAGCTGAATAAAGAATCTTTCCGGCCCTGATAAGTTTAATACACGTCATTCCGCTGTGGGCTAATTGGGCCATGTAGGTTGTGCTGCGTTGTTGCCATGGTAACAGTGTGGGCTAGGTGGGTGCACAGATTGGTAGAGGCATCAGTTCTTGCTTCCCAGAGACTTTTTTTTCAGGCTATTCATGCTGTTCTCCTGATAACTGCAGTCAGGAAAGCAGCTGATGGATTCATTACAATCTGTCGAACAAGGCCTCGTACTTTTTATCCGTTTATAGTTACATTTAATACAGCGAGAACCACTAGTTAGTTAGTTTCTGTTATCACTTACATTATAGTAGCTGTAAATGTATAAATGCCATTTGCTCTTTTGAGGTTAATTGCTGACGCTAGAAATTCTTGTCGAATAGACGTCTCCTTACCTAAATCTTCCCCATGGAACTTGGTTTAGATCCTCTAAACAAAACGTTAGTATTGAATTACATGAAACATCCTCCGTGAAGCAAATTGTTAGTATAGAAACAATAATGCATTCGAGTAAGCGCATCCATATAAATCTGTGATTTGCCTTAAATCTTGCACTACATCATAGTCACGCAGTGCTAGAAAATGAATCAACACCTTTTCACCAATCAGCATAGAGAATTTCAACAGCGCACTCGTATCATAAATAATGTTACGGTCGCGTAATATCACTCATCTCCCCAGCATTCTGTTGACCTTTGTAGGAAAAACTCCACTCCATCCTTAAACTGATTTATTATACTCACTGAGCAGAATGCCTGTCTCGCTCTCATTTTCTCACTCCCCAGAGGACGGTAAAATCCCTCACCGCTTTAACTGTATGTGGTGGAGCACCTTCCTTTATTGTCATGTAACTAAGGCTACATTCTCAACCTGATTTTCCCAAATCTTTTAATCGGGTTCTTGGCATTATTTAAATAATGTAGTCACAGGACACACTCCTGAACTGACCCAACACTACCTGGCACGCCCATCCAGGAATAATGAAATAAAAATTAGCTAGAATTTTCTAACTTAAAGTTGTTTTTGACTTTAATGAGCATCGGATGCAGATAATCATAAGAAATACCATTTAATGGTGGTTAGAGAAATATTTGGATGCAAGACCAGAGGCAGGAGTGACTTACTGAAGAAATTAGAAATCCTAGTGTGTTTTTAAATCAGGGCAAATCTCCAAAACTTATTCGTGCCACTTTTACCTACAGTCTATCACGAGGACTTTGCGATAAACACGGAAACACGCTTACCATCGGTTTAAACGAGAACATTGGTTCGACCGCCAATGAGCATCAACGCTTGCTGAAAAATATTGAATAACAAACAGTGCTGGAGTTCTGATGGAACGTATTCCGGCCATGGCTGTCCCTCGACCGATCAAAGAAAGTCTGGCCAAAGTTTTAGCCAGGCACTAAACTAATCTGGGGTGTCGGCTCAGACTACAATTCAGCGCTAAACATCTATAAGAGCAGCTCATTGTGACGGTCAGCTTGGCACAAGTGCACAACAATTACAGAACAGAATACGTACGATTTGTACAGACGCAAAACAAAATACCTTCGTGAACATCACTTTCAAATGCTGATCGGTGAACTTGCAAAACTTGGATATTGGCTTGCCGTCACAGGTTGAATTGCAGACTTGTGAAATGTTATCAAATTTTGGCGCACCGGTGTAATACGATTACACAACAGCTTTATTCCGACTTATTTCCTGAGCTTGTGATCATTATTAGCCGATTCTTAGACGTATTAGTGCTGGTACTAATAACAAAGGGCTGCTGTTCTACTTGTAAGTGTGTTTACCCTCTGAGTTGATGACCTAATCGATGACGGAGTCGGGTTGACACTCCCATGTCGGAGTATTATTATTATTTATTTATTTTTACAAAGTTTTTATCCATTTCTACCTAGTTTCTAAGTTAGTTCCTGATCCATTTCCGAGTCAGATTCCTTTATTGCTTACGTTCTAATTAATAAGACAAAAATAAACGCAGCTTGTTTACGTTCCCAAGAGACGGCAAACTCTTCCATATTGAGGACTCAACTATGGCGGAAAAACGTAGCTACCTCTGACGGTTACGAAGCACCGACACTGGAGACTCCTTCCAAACAAACAACGTTACAGAAAACATCACCATATGAACAAGGGCATGATTTTTTTCATCTTTTGACGTTTTTTTTTTTTTTTTCCAGGTGTCTTTGCTAAATAAAGGGAATAACGATTGAACGCAAAGACAAAGATATCGACAAAGACATCCAGTTGTGTGTTGCTTTAGACAAGAAATGCTCTTGTGGCTGCTGCTGCCGTCGGAATGCATTTCTCGTGCTGACATTCACATGCAGTCTGTGGTTTTTTTTGTTTTGTTTTGTTTTTTTTTCCCCTCCAGCTGGGAACACAATGTGGTAGAGAAATTCAATCTGTGTACAGAGAAAAAACACAAAGAGATGGACATGTCTACGCTCAGACCGCTGTATTCATCTAATTCAGCTCACATTTCCTTCATCTCATGAAGGTCTAGTTACGACACGGTTCACTTAAAAACATGGCGTGACGGCGGGGCTTTTCCTTTTTTTCGTTTTCTTTCATCATTGTTGAAACAGTCCAAGAGCTACATTCTTTTCTGCTGGCCACTGACGCACAGAGTGGTTATTTGAGTTACGGTAGCCTTCCTGTCAGCCCGAAGCTGTCTGGCCATTCTTTTGTCCTCTGACCTCTCCGGCAACAAGGCGTTTCTGCCCACACGACTGCCGCTCCCTGGGTGTTTTCTGTTTTATGCGCCGTTCTGTGTAAACTCTAGAAACGTCGGTGTTGTCTGGCACCAGCTACCAATGCTGTGGTCAGAGATCAGGTTTTCCTTACTCTGACGCTTGACGTGAACTTTAACTGAAGCTCTCGGCCTGCGTGATTTGATGCATCGCCCTGTTGCGACATGATTGGCTGATTTGAGATATTTACGTTAAGTGTATGTATTATGTATTCCGTGAGAGAGAGAGACATGCGTACATAAAACATATTCGAAACTTCCGTTCCTCAGGTGAAATATGTTCTCTTACAGTATTTTGCGTATCAGTTTTTAAAAAAATATATATTTCTATATAAATGCAGCAGATTGTCTTATACAGAGCGACTGTGCGCAAACATTTCGCGGCAAGAAACGTGACGAAGGACCGTTTCATCATTTCCATAAGGAATCCGTTTCCTTTAGCTGTTTGTGTTCATCTTTCTGTGACGTGTGCTTGTCGTGAGTGGGGTATCGTGAGGCGTTCGCTGTTGTTTTGGTTCTTTCTGTCATCTTTAAGAAGAGCACAGATGGTGGGACTGGCGAGTTTGTCAACAGGCCGACGCCCACTTGCGCCGCTCTCTCTCTCTCTCGCTCTCTCTCGCTCTCTCGCTCATATCCATGCCGATTTTCTTTCTTTTAGACATGCTGTTTTCTTCTTATTAGTGCTTATCGTTCGATCGCTCTTCCTTTCTGCACACACACACACACACACACACACACACACACACACACGCTCAGCCCCCCTAACTACGGGTGGGTATTAGAGGAGCCTCCACTTCTTCAAAAGGGCAAAAAGGAATAACATGGATCAAAGCTTCATGCCTGGTTCATTTCAAGCAGCGGTGAGGGACCGAGATAGAAGAAGAGAGGGAGGAAGAGATTAAGCAATGCATTTCCAGAATATATCGCTTCATAGAAATTTGCTGAGGAAGGATATCACACTTTTGCAGGCATCTCTCTCTCTCTCGCTCGCTCTCTCTCTCTCTCTCTCTCTCTCTCTCTCACACACACTTTCCATCCTGCTGCTGCTGAAATATAATTCCCAGTTCCCAACTTCTCTTTTGTAGGTTGTTAAGTTTTTTGGACCACGGCAGAAGACTAATAATACAGACTAGTAATAATGTACACGAGAAGATGTGTGTGTGAGCGTAGCATCTAGCTTTATCCAGTCTATCTGCCTACACGTTTACCACATCTTGATGTTGAAGCTTATGGTGGTAGCAGTGTGTGGCTGTGCGTATGTGTGTTTTTGTATATGATACGATTTCACTTGGACATCGGGGCGTCACTCAAAACACCACCACGTCACTCTAAACATCGGTACGTTACTCAAAACATCGGGACGTCACTCTAAACATCGGTACGTCACTCAAAACACCACCACGTCACTCTAAACATCGGGACGTTACTCAAAACAACACCACGTCACTCTAAACATCGGTACGTCACTCAAAGCACCACCACGTCACTCTAAACGTCGGGACGTCACTCAAAACACCACCACGTCACTCTAAACATCGGTACGTCACTCAAAGCACCACCACGTCACTCTAAACGTCGGGACGTCACTCAAAACACCACCACGTCACTCTAAACATCGGTACGTCACTCAAAGCACCACCACGTCACTCTAAACGTCGGGACGTCACTCAAAACACCACCACGTCACTCTAAACATCGGGACGTCACTCAAAACACCACCACGTCACTCTAAACATCGGGACGTCACTCAAAACACCACCACGTCACTCTAAACATCGGTACGTCACTCAAAACACCACCACGTCACTCTAAACATCGGTACGTCACTCTAAACATCGGTACGTCACTCTAAACATCGGTACGTCACTCAAAACACCACCACGTCACTCTAAACATCGGGACGTCACTCTAAACATCGGTACGTCACTCAAAGCACCACCACGTCACTCTAAACATCAGTACGTTACTCAAAATACCACCACGTCACTCAAAACACCACCACGTCACTCTAAACATCGGGACGTCACTCAAAACACCACCACGTCACTCAAAACACCACCACGTCACTCTAAACATCGGGACGTCACTCAAAACACCACCACGTCACTCTAAACATCGGGACGTCACTCAAAACACCACCACGTCACTCTAAACATCGGGACGTCACTCAAAACACCACCACGTCACTCTAAACATCGGGACGTCACTCAAAACACCACCACGTCACTCTAAACATCGGGACGTCACTCAAAACACCACCACGTCACTCTAAACATCGGGACGTCACTCAAAACACCACCACGTCACTCTAAACATCGGGACGTCACTCAAAACACCACCACGTCACTCTAAACATCGGGACGTCACTCAAAACACCACCACGTCACTCAAAACACCACCACGTCACTCTAAACATCGGGACGTCACTCAAAACACCACCACGTCACTCAAAACACCACCACGTCACTCTAAACATCGGGACGTCACTCAAAACACCACCACGTCACTCAAAACACCACCACGTCACTCTAAACATCGGGACGTCACTCAAAACACCACCACGTCACTCTAAACACCACCACGTCACTCAAAACACCACCACGTCACTCTAAACATCGGGACGTCACTCAAAACACCACCACGTCACTCAAAACACCACCACGTCACTCTAAACATCGGGACGTCACTCAAAACACCACCACGTCACTCAAAACACCACCACGTCACTCTAAACATCGGGACGTCACTCAAAACACCACCACGTCACTCTAAACATCGGGACGTCACTCAAAACACCACCACGTCACTCAAAACACCACCACGTCACTCTAAACATCGGGACGTCACTCAAAACACCACCACGTCACTCAAAACACCACCACGTCACTCTAAACATCGGGACGTCACTCAAAACACCACCACGTCACTCTAAACATCGGGACGTCACTCAAAACACCACCACGTCACTCTAAACATCGGGACGTCACTCAAAACACCACCACGTCACTCTAAACATCGGGACGTCACTCAAAACACCACCACGTCACTCTAAACATCGGGACGTCACTCAAAACACCACCACGTCACTCAAAACACCACCACGTCACTCTAAACATCGGGACGTCACTCAAAACACCACCACGTCACTCTAAACATCGGGACGTCACTCAAAACACCACCACGTCACTCAAAACACCACCACGTCACTCTAAACATCGGGACGTCACTCAAAACACCACCACGTCACTCTAAACACCACCACGTCACTCAAAACACCACCACGTCACTCTAAACATCGGGACGTCACTCAAAACACCACCACGTCACTCAAAACACCACCACGTCACTCAAAACACCACCACGTCACTCTAAACATCGGGACGTCACTCAAAACACCACCACGTCACTCAAAACACCACCACGTCACTCAAAACACCACCACGTCACTCTAAACATCGGGACGTCACTCAAAACACCACCACGTCACTCTAAACATCGGGACGTCACTCAAAACACCACCACGTCACTCAAAACACCACCACGTCACTCTAAACATCGGGACGTCACTCAAAACACCACCACGTCACTCAAAACACCACCACGTCACTCTAAACATCGGGACGTCACTCAAAACACCACCACGTCACTCAAAACACCACCACGTCACTCTAAACATCGGGATGTCACTCAAAACACCACCACGTCACTCTAAACACCACCACGTCACTCTAAACATCGGGACGTCACTCAAAACACCACCACGTCACTCTAAACATCGGGACGTCACTCAAAACACCACCACGTCACTCTAAACATCGGTACGTCACTCAAAACACCACCACGTCACTCAAAACACCACCACGTCACTCTAAACATCGGGACGTCACTCAAAACACCACCACGTCACTCTAAACATCGGGACGTCACTCAAAACACCACCACGTCACTCTAAACATCGGGACGTCACTCAAAACACCACCACGTCACTCTAAACATCGGGACGTCACTCAAAACACCACCACGTCACTCTAAACATCGGGACGTCACTCAAAACACCACCACGTCACTCAAAACACCACCACGTCACTCTAAACATCGGGACGTCACTCAAAACACCACCACGTCACTCTAAACATCGGGACGTCACTCAAAACACCACCACGTCACTCAAAACACCACCACGTCACTCTAAACATCGGGACGTCACTCAAAACACCACCACGTCACTCAAAACACCACCACGTCACTCTAAACATCGGGACGTCACTCAAAACACCACCACGTCACTCTAAACATCGGGACGTCACTCAAAACACCACCACGTCACTCAAAACACCACCACGTCACTCTAAACATCGGGACGTCGCTCAAAACACCACCACGTAACTCTAAGCATCGGTACGGCGCTCGGAACTCGGAACAAACGATTCATTGATTTTAAACACACCCATTTCCTCAACTATAATTACTTCACTTCGTAAAAGACCGAGAAACTCCAGCACACTACATTAGTCTACAGCGGGAGTTTTCTGTTCCAGGAGCGAAGCCACTCCAGCCGCAGACATTAATCAGGACGTCTGTGAAACTGTTTGATTAACCAGTGCTCTGGACTTTTCTTATCTACCTCCATGATTGTCCTGGCTCGGCATACGCGTGATACTTGAGCACGAATAGTTCCCAAACTCGGCATGGGTACTTAAGTACAGAGCGATTGCCGAAAAGTGCTCTGTGAAGAATCCTGGAACAAATTGTCCTCCGGTGTCAAACTGCTTCCTTTACCCTAACTGCCCTTTCTCTCAAAAAGTGTTTAAGACTCCGCCCTCTTCCAGTCGCCCAGCGTTTCAGCAATTAACGCCTCAGATTACATTTCCTCAGTTTAATGCCTCTCTGAGCATCTTCAGCGTATGAAATCAGGCTCGGTGTGTGTTCGTGTGTACATAGTGTGTGTGTGTGTGTGTGTGTGTGTGTGTGTGTGTTAATAGAATGACTGCCAGAAAGGGGCTGAATTATACAAGGCTCCCCAGACACATAAAGGCTCTGGCAGATGACCTCAGTAATTGTGCCGAGTTACTGACTACAATGAGAGAGAGCGAGAGAGAGAGAGAGAGAGAGAAAACATGTCTCCATGGTCCAAAATCTTTTAGTCTTTTTGTCTTACTATTTTAACCTTCTAACATATTTTATATTGCTTGGCAGGTATAAAGAGCCAGGAAGAGTCTAATTGATTAAATTGGTTCCAGAATAATTCTTGCTTCTTCTAGCTTTACAATAATTGTTGCTTCTTGCTCTGATTGGTCAGAAGGTGTTGATTCATTTTCTTTAACAGCGGCTCTGAAAGTAGTTCCGGCTGTCACTTGCACTCGTCCTAATACGGTATTGTTTCTTTTAATAACGTTTTTCCCACCTGTAATTCCGTAATCGAACTCCATTGTGTTGGAATTCGCTCCCTTGAAGCACAGACTTGAAGCGCGTGTGACGTTCGGGCCACTGTTTAGCCTATAAATAGCAACTCCGACCGCTTAAATTGCCGCACAGCATCCGATTGCGTAAAAAGCCTTTCCAAGTTGTCATGGCAGCTCTGCATCTCGCCATGGCAACAAGCGGCTGATCGACGCTCGGAAAGCGCGGCCCGCGGGGCGAGCGAGCGAGTGTTTGAGGGATGGGAGCTGACAGGAGTACCGCGCGGTCGCTTAAAGACACAGCGGTGGCATCGTCAGCACACGACACATAATCCTTCGGGTTATGCAACGAAGCTTAGCGCTATTCGTCACGCCATGGCTGTGTGAAAAGTAGTGCTTTCTCTGCTCTCGCGAATTAGCAAGCACTCTGAGGATACATCAGAAATGAGAATTCAGTACTAAACAAACAAAAAAAATCCGTCATAGAGAAAATGGAAGTCACACTCTTAGTTTCTTATGTTCTGCTTAAAGCTTTGCTTTGAAAATGAAGCAGTAGTGGCCGTAGACCATGGTGTCATTTTTGGCTTTGGTCTGAAACGTGACCTGGTTATGTCATTTGACATTTAACATTTTTCTGCAATGTTTTGTTTGTTTGTCAATCTAAAATTGCTCATTGCTTACTACTGATCCACTCATGGGAGAGAGAGACATGTACTATACTATATGGTACTATACTGTACCATAATATACTATACCATACTATACCATACGGTACTATACTATACCGTGCTATACTATACTGTAGTATACTATACTATATGGTACTATACTATACCGTGCTATACTATACCATATACTATACCATACTATACTGTACTATACTATACCATACGGTACTATACTATACCGTGCTATACTATACCATATACTATACCATACTATACTGTACTATACTATACCATACGGTACTATACTATACCGTGCTGTACTATACTGTACCATATACTATACCATACTATACTGTACTATACTATACCATACGGTACTATACTATACCGTGCTGTACTATACTGTACCATATACTATACCATACGGTACTATACTATACCGTGCTATACTATACTGTAGTATACTATACCATACGGTACTATACTATACCGTGCTATACTATACTGTACCATATACTATACCATACTATACTGTACTATACTATACCATACGGTACTATACTATACCATGCTGTACTATACTGTACCATATACTATACCATACTATACTGTACTATACTATACCATACGGTACTATACTATACCGTGCTATACTATACTGTACCATATACTATACCATACTATACTGTACTATACTATACCATACGGTACTATACTATACCATGCTGTACTATACTGTACCATATACTATACCATACTATACTGTACCATAATATACTATACTCTACTATACGGTACTATTCCATACTATACTGTACAATAATTACCTATACTATACCATACGGTACTATACTATACCGTGCTATACCATACTGTACCATAATATACCATACTGTACTATACCATACGGTATTATACCATACTGTACCATACTATACCATACGGTACTATACCATATGGTATTATACCATACTGTACCATACTATACCATACGGTACTATACCATATGGTATTATACCATACTGTACCATACTATACCATACGGTACTATACCATATGGTATTATACCATACTGTACCATACTATACCATACTGTACTATACCATATGGTATTATACCATACTGTACCATAATATACCATACTGTACTATACCATACGGTATTATACCGTACTGTACCATAATATACCATACTGTACTATACCATACGGTATTATACCGTACTGTACCATACTATACCATACGGTACTATACTATACCGTGCTATACCATACTGTACCATAATATACTATACCATACGGTATTATACCATACCGTGCTATACCATACTGTACTATAATATACTATACTGTACCATACTGTACTATACCACACTTACACACACTCTCACACACACACACTCTCACACACGCACTCACTCTCACACACTCTCTGTCTCACACACACACTTACACACACACACTATGTGGTCGTTCCCTTTCTGCTTTATTGACTTTATTCACTAATGTACAGAGGAATGTTGACTAAGCAGAATGACATGATGTATTCGTTTTGCTTGTTTGTTTGTAGGTTTAAAAAAAATAAAAAAGAAATAGCTGCAGCGGCTGTAAACTTCTGTGTAAAGTCGGTGAGTGAAGCGTAAAATCTAGTGTTGCACTGTATATTACGCTATGTTTACTGGACCAGTGCGAGATTTGCTTCAGTTGTAAAAACGGGCTAAACTGACGAAACACGCTAGTGTATGAGGCACAGGGTTCATAAGTAACAGGGTTGTTTGCATCCAAGCAAACACACCCACACACACGCACAGGTGAGCTATAAAAACGTTTAGAGAGGAGTGTGTGTGTGTGTGTGGACGTTGAGTTCAAGACGCAGTAGAAAGCAATTTGTCAAACTCATCCCAGCCCAAGGAGAGAAACTGCAGATGACTGAAGTAGAGGAACACACACACGGCCATTCCTTCTTCATCTAGTCGTCCATAACTGGTCTGTTTGCATTATACACTGCAAAAAAGTGTGTGTGTGTGTGTGTGTGTGTGTAATGTGACTTTACACTAATATCTATCTGACTGGTTATAATCTGTCACATGACCTTTAGTTTCCTCACACAGTACCTGCTGAACTTCCCCATGTAAGTGCACCATGGGATTTACATTTGTGTGTGTGTGTGTGTGTGTGTGTGAGTGTGTGTGTGTGAGAGAGAGAGAGAGAGAGGAGTAGTTGTATATTTGACATCCCTGAGGTGTCGTTTATTCGCTGAGTACTGAGCGCATGGCTTTCTTTTTTGAGGCTGTGTGCGTCCTGCGCTCTTTAATCTCTCCACAGGGTAAGATTTGGGCTTGTGTGTGTGTGTGTGTGTGTGTGTGTGTGTGTGTGAGGGAGAGATAGACTGAGAGACAAACAGACAGAGAGAGAGAGACGTATAGAGAGAAGAACATACTGAGAGAGGTGTGTGTGTGTGTGTGTGTGTATATGTATGTATATGTATGTATATATATATATATATATATATATAGAGGGAGAGAGAATGACAAAGATAGAGAGGCACAGAGGGAGAGAGAGACAGAGTGGATGACAGAGAGAAATGTAGAGACAAACCGAGAGAAAGAGACGGACATAGAAAGACTATGCACGTTTGAATGTACGTTGAGCCGTGTGTACCACCGTGTGATTTATTACAGAACATAAACAGTACTTCATTACAGAACATAAACAGTACTGACTGTACCATGCAAATGTGCAGTACTTTTTTAAATGAAATCAGTATAAATATTAATCTATATTAACTGTTCATAAATGTTCAAGTAAATAAAATGTATACATACAAAACGTAACACTCCAAATAACGTAAAACAGACACATCCGAAATTGAATCAAAAACACTTAACACAAATATCACAACAAAATTAATCAGCAATAGTTTTTATTTCACCTCTAGAGACCGCTTTCGTACCGATCACCCGAATCGGTGCCGAATAATCATGAAAACTGATCGGTCGACCTCTACGTGTATAGTATATACTGAACTGTACTGTACTATACCGTATTATACTGTACTATACTTTACCGTACTGTACTATACCATACTGTACTGTACTTTACTATACTGTACTGTACTATACCGTACTATACTATACCGTATTATACTGTAATATACTTTACCGTACTGTACTTTACTATACCGTACTGTACTATATCGTACTATACTATACCGTATTATACTGTAATATACTTTACCGTACTGCACTTTACTATACCGTACTGTACTATACTATACTATACTGTACTATACTTTACCGTACTGTACTATACCATACTGTACTGTACTATACTGAACTGTACTATACTGTACTGTACTTTACTATACTATACGGTACTATACCATACTATACTGTACTATACTATACCATACTTTACTATACCATACTATACTGTACTATGCCATACTGTACAATACCATGCTATAATGTACAAGACTATACTGTACTATACTATACCATACTGTACGATACTATACCATACCATACTATAATGTACGAGACTATACTGGACCTTACTATACTGTACTATACCGTGTTATACTGTACTATACTTTAGTGTACCATACTATACTGTTATACTATACTGTACTATACTTTACTGTACCATACTATACTATACTGTTATACTATACTGTACTGTACTAAACTATAGTTATACTATACTTTACTGTACCATACTATACTATACTGTTATACTATACTATACTATACTTTACTGTACCATACTATACTATACTGTTATACTATACTATACTTTACTGTACTGTACTATACTATACTGTTATACTATACTGTACTATACTTTACTGTACCATACTATACTATACTTGACATGTTTTCAGTGTTTTCAATGCAGACAGAAGTCTAACAAAATACCCGATCCTTATGCTTTAAAGCTACTGGACAGCTCCAGTGCACACATCCTTTTGTTGTCTGAGACCAAAATAAGCCGCGTTTTATTAGAAGGACTGTTCAGTTTTTGTTTTGTTGGGGTGCGTGTGTGTGGGGGGATTAGGATAATTCTGTACATATCCCTGCTGTGTGTTTTTGCATGTACACAAGTCGTCGCGTCCCTCGGTCTGCTTTAATCACACACCTGTCCTGTTTGTATGTAAATACTCCTGTTTTGCTTGCATGACTGCGCCACTTCATTTGCTTCTTCCTCTTTCTCCCCCCTATTGAATTCTGTCACATTAAGCTAATAAAAGAGTACCGATAATATCTCTCTTATCATGGAGCTTGTTTGACAAATAGTCAAGCAATACCTGTTTTATTCAAGAAGAAGGATATGTGTGTGTGTGTGTGTGTGTGTGTGTGTGTGTGTGCGTGCTTTCCGTAGTCTACGAGCACACGACATCTTGATATTCGAGTGGTTTATGGGTCCTGAATTACCATTCGCTTGACGCCAGTCGTCGTAGTAACCAGCTCGATGCCGCCGCCGCCGCCACTGGGACAGACAGGCTCAGGTCCCGCCAAATCAGGGACCGTCCGTTTCCTAGGCGAGGTGTTTGCGTGCGCCAGCACGTGGGAACGTTTTCCATTTGAACTAAGAGAGACGGTGCAGTGAATCGCTTTTTCACAGCAGGACAGTTGTTTGTACCGTCTGCTGTAGGTTTGTTTCTCTTCACGCCCTCCGTTCTTGAAAGTGGCAACGACGTTTGACTCCAGTTGAGAAAGAGCCCCTTTAAGTGTATGGTGGACGCCTGGAAGTAAGAGCGTGCCAAAAGTCTCTCGGCTGTGCTGCAGGGATTCGTTCTGTTCGATAGTCGTCGTGCAGTGGTGATTCGTACTCTGTTTAATCTATGCAGTCGTTTTCTTGAAAAATGGACACAATTATTCGTCTCGTTGACGTCTCTTGCGGTCCCGTGACATGTTACAGCTCCGCTTTCTGTCCGCTCTTAATAATCACGTCTTGTTTCCCCACCTGCAGATTTCAACTACAACACAGACGGGTATGAGGGAGACGGGGCGGAGGACAGGAAGTCGCAGGATGGCTCCGAGACCATGCCCTTCATCGACGAGTCTCCCACGATGTCCCCGCAGCTGTGCGTCCGGCCTGACGGAGACGCCGTGTCCCCTACACCACCTGAGAGCCTACTTCCTGGGGTAAGTGTATTTGATGATGATGATGACGATGACGATGACGTTGACAACTTTCGAAGCGCTCCAGTGTACATATTTTCATCCACAGTATTTCTGCTGTGTTGTGTAGGGAATGGGTTGAACTTCATCCAGGGCTGGGCAATATGACAAAAGTATCATATCACGGTACTCGAGGACATTTCTATGATCACGATGTACAATTTAGCTAGCGAACTGTCTGTAAAACCGTAGTAAAACAAACCGTTAAACTGAGTTCGACGATACTTTTCTTCAATGCCCACAAAGTCCAAGAAGATTTCTAAAAAAAAAAAAATTCCGTTCAAATCAACGGCATCCGTTCAGTTCCATTTCGTTTGTGATTTTATTAAAAATGTGAACATACCAACGATAATCTAAGAAAAGTGCATCATGAAATCGTTTCTCACAATGTCCATGTTAAATCGATATATCGCCCAGCCCTGTCTTCATAGCATTAAAGATGGATGATTTTGCATTTATTGGTACGAGATGTGCGAATCTTTAGGCAGACTCAAACGGCTTCGCGGTTCGTTCGGTTGTAAAACGAGCGTCTTAGTTGAAACAGATGGTTTTTCCTGGTCATTTCGGTTGCCGGAGCGACATCGTTATACAGCACGAGAGCGGCCTCCAGAGGCGAAATAAAAACTCGCTGACTAATTTTGTTGTGTTATTTGAAGTGTTTTTTTTTTTTCTTCTTCATTTTGGATGTCTTTATTTTTATTTGTTATTTGGAGTGTTGCGTTTTGATTCAATTTGGATGCATCTTTTATTAACTTTAATATATATTCATATTTAATATTTATATATCTGTTTCACTAAAAAAAGTACAGTACATTTTCATGGTACAGTCAGTACTGTTTATCTTTGTAATAAAGTTCAGCGATATTTTACTCGGAGTGTTATGTTTTCATTCAGTACCAGTTTCAAAACCTATCGGTCTGTCAGTCGGTTATCGGCAGGTACAGCATCGGTAAAATCCACTATCGGTCGACCTTCTCGAAACGATGTATCCACACGCAGTCTTTATGTCGCACAGGGTTAATCGCGCCACAAGAAACTCCCGACACCATGACACCATGTCTCCGCTTATTAATACTCAGACACAGCAGAGGTCTGAGTCATTGAGCACTTAAGACAGTGACGCTGCGCTTTCCTGTGTGGGAGGTTATCAAGACATTGTCAATCCAGCTAGACCAGTGGTTCTCAACCCGGGGGGGAGAGGGGGGTGCAAATTGTTTTCAAGAAAAAAAAAAAACCAGACAGGGCATCATTTGGGTACTCTGTGTATTTTATTACTTTTCAAATAGAATGTACATAAATGAAAAACCCCGCGTTCCCTCTCCCTCTGTATTTACTTTTTGCTGTGGAGAGGCGGAGCTTAGCCTGCCTTTTATCTAGCGGTCAGTGCAGACCAGTGTTGCCATCTTGGCGCCTTTTCAGACCCCTTTTAGTGACTTATTTGCAAAAATAAAAGCACCCAACGACAAATCTATCGACGTTTTGGACAAACCTTGGCAACTTTCCAAATGTCTCCAGTACTGTCCTGCAAGCGCGAGGTCCTGCTTTCCCGCTGCACTCACACCTCTCTCCGCGTCTGCTCGGTTCAGCGAGGGGCCGAGAGCCGGAGATTTAACAACGTCCTGGATTACGAGACGCGCCCTTCCGCCCAATTCACATCATTTAATGTTTTTAGAACGCAAGACAAATGTAACGCAACATGTTTTACATGTAGAATAGTTCACGTTATTACAGCCTGGTTCTCTTGTTCAAAGTAGTTATAGTGTTCAGAAACATTTTTAATAACTCATGTTCCATACCTGTCCGTTATATAGTTTTATAAAAGTCATAAAAAATCATAAAAGTTATGAAAAGTAATTTAAAAAAGTACAAAAAGAATTTAAATCTTATCTATCTAAACAGATTATAGATTAGGTTATATATAGACAGATATTATATAGAATAGATAATCATTATACCTGGTCTCCTCCAATATGAGGGGGGGGGGTCCACATGATAGGGGAGGCTCGGGGGGGGGCTTTAGTTGCAAAAGGTTGAGAAGCTCTGAGCTAGACGAACAGTTACACTTCAACAAACAGTTAGACTTCTTTATTGTCTAGGTGCATATGGTAGTCGTGTGTGTGTGTGTGTGTGTGCGCGTGCGTGTGTGTGTGTGAGCAATCCTCTTACTAATTTTCGAACTCTACCGCTAGCATTTGATGAAAACGTCAAAGCAGTAAGCCAATACACACTGGAACTCTGTTCTCCTCACAGTGGGCTCATTGTGACCGTGTGCAGGTGTGAGCTTCAGCGAGAGAGAGAGAGAGAGAGAGAGACTGAGTGAGAGAGAGAGAGCGAGAGAGAGTGAGTGAGAGAGTGTGGACAGTATGTGGTCATAAAACACATAACTCATGGTGTATAATTGGGGTTTGTTTGCCTGACTGGTTTTTAACGGGTTTAGATGCCACAGGAGCTTCAAACTACAAATAGATTTATCGCCATCTAGTGGTGACGCTCCAGACGTGCAGCAGTGCTACTGAGTGGAAAAAAAGGTTGGCAGTGTTTTCTCATTTCTGAAAACTGTGTACACAAAGCACATTGTGCACCACCGTTTAGACTTCTTTCATTTAGCTTTAATTAGATCCGTAGATTGTAATCCGGAAGTGCACGTCTACTATGGAATTAAACTTTGTGCCGAAAGTACTGAGCGGAACTTTTCAAGAAACGAACAACAATGTACACCGAGAGAGAAGAAGACCGTTTTGGAACTGAAAACGGTCAACTCTGCGGCGAAAACGTACCGCGGTCTTGAAATAAAATGCACGGTTTGACAAGTTTACGTTCGCCATTCTGGCACAAACCTCACGTATGGGCGGGGCTTAACAGCGATTTACTCTCATTGGCGAGTGAGATTTGGATGGACATCTCGAGTGTCCAGTTGAGGAGGAGGAGGAGGATGTTTGCGGCTCCGTGCCTCTCCTGAGAGCTCATCTCGAAATAAGCCGCATGACTATATACCCAAACCTCAAATGTTAATTACGGACTAACGTACGAAAGTAATTTCCACTACAAAGTACAGACACTGGAATTACACAGAGAACTGAAGTCTCTACTTCCAGGTTCATGGAGCTGTCCGCCCAACTCTCACTAGCCAATACGAATCTTATCCTTAAGAAAAGTGGACTTTGTCAGTAAGTCCAGACGTCACGTGTGACCGTGTTCCTGAGTGAAGGAACTCCCACGGGTCTGCTCCAAAAGAGGAATCGGCGTTGTGCAACACACTGCGTCTTTACTCTTACTTCCCCTTTTTCCTCAGTCCGAGCTCATGGAAAGTGCTGGAAGGAAAAGGCGCTTCGCCGATGAGCCGGTATAGTTTTCTAATCGTCATTGGGCAGAACGTTCATCAGGCTGAGCACGAGCGTGTGAACAGGCGTGTGAGATCGCGCAGCAGTGGTGTGTGTGTGGTGAGCACAAAAGCCGCACTTCTCCAAGAGAGTGCACTGAGGCGACATGCTAGAAGCTTTAATGTGTGTGTGTGTGTGTGTTATTGGTTGTGGGTTTCATGCTTTTGTTCATCAAGTATATTAAACCGATGCAGCCTGGGTAGTTTAGTTGACACGCCCCCAAAGCGGTGTCCAATCAGAACCACACGTTCCGACCAACCAGAACCGAGAACTTTATCGAAAGTTTTACGTGACGTATAAAGCAGCGGGGTTCGACTGCAACGGTGCGGTTTTCAAATGTTCAACCAGCAGGAGATTAGATTGGACTTTTCAGATGTCCTGCTCGTGATGAATGCAAAAAGAAATAGAAGAAAGAAAAGCTAAACTGTGGTGACTTCTGGGGACTTTTCTAGTCTGATGCCTTTTGCTCTAGTGAGCAAGCATGTGAGAGCGAGAGAGCGAGAGAGAGAGCGAGCTCATTCAGATCAGTAAGGAAGTGGAGGTGACACACACACACACACACACACACACACACACCAGGAAGAGTAAGCAGTAGGAGGAGACCTGGGCGGGCGTGTCTGTATTAGAGGTCCGGTGGGTGTGTGTGTGGGTACATGTGTGGTTGTGTGCAGTCGAGAAAGGAAGAGAGCTGCGCGTGCATCGGGACAACGAAGAGACTCTGGACAAGCAAAAAAAAACAAACTAAAAGCGACGGAGGAAAGGCAGAAAGAACGAGTGCAGGAAGGAAGGAACGCAACAAGCTTGTGGAGGAGTCTCAGAAAGACGAGACGGATGGAGCTCGGCGAGCAAGTGGTGGGCTGAGAAGAAAGACGCGAGCAAAGTAGAGCGAGAGAGAACGAGAGAGAGGGAGGGAGCACGTGAGCCTGATAAGGCCACAGAATGGAGGAGGGAGAAGAAGAAGTGCTGGGCTTGCTGGACAAAGTTCTAGAGGATGAGGACGTGTTCGAGGACGACGGGGACTCGGACTTGCCGTGCAGTCCTAGCGCGTTTAAGGTGAGAATGAATGAAAAGCGCTCTCTCGGCTGTTCCTGCTGCTGCTTGATTACCGGCAGTGCTCGCTGTGGGTTTGAACGACTAAAAATAGAGAAGAAGCGGAAAGTCCGTCGTTCCTCACAGAGTGACATCACTATTTGCTGTGTGTGTGTGTGTGTGCGTGTGTGTGTGTGTGTAGTGTTGGTAATATTTCACAGCTTAACTGCCCTGGCTGTCAAGGACCATCCCCGTCTTCGCTGTCATGCTTCATTAGAGTCAATAGAACGAGAGATAAAGAGCTCACACACTTGAGATAACGCCAGTCCTGGTGCACTTCACATCCTCGTGGCCCAAAACACACTCTACTGAAGTTTTCATTAGGAAAGTACCAGAAGTTCTGGATTGAGGTTGCGGGTTGCCAATACACACGATGTACTTCCTGCCAATATTTGTTTGAATCTCTTTTAAATTAAGCTGTGGAATTAAGAGATGGAAACTCATCGCTTCGTCTTCTAGTCCTGGTCAAGCCAGAGGTGGATCCGGAGTCTATCCCGGGGGGTGAGGTGGGAGGAAACGGGAACCCGAGCGAAATTTAAGTCACGATACACGCGACTCTACATAATAGAACTGTCTATAGGTGTCGTGATGATACACTAATACACTAAACAGCGCAACGTTTGATGACACCTGATCATCACGTTCATTCATACGTTGCTTGCGCTTGTGCATCCCATTCCAGACTTAGTCCCGCTTTACTCCGCTGATAACTTTCACACTTCCGGGACGGCTTTCCACTTGATTCGGGTTTGGGAGCGTGGCTGTGAGATTTGCGCTCGTTCGTTACAGGAGCGTTAGTGAGGTCCGGCTGATGTTGGGTGGGTGTGGAAGGTCAGGGTGCAGTCGGTGTTCCAGTAAGGTTGCGGTCACGGCTCTGTGCAGGACGCTCCGGTTCTTCTACTCCAACCTTGGAAACCGTCTTCAACTCCCTGGTCTTCGTATAGCTCGATTTTCTTGCTTCCAGTAAGGGGAAGTTGTAATGCTACAGCGTACAGAGACTTCCTATATAATTACGTGAATCAGCTTTAGGGAAGGCCGACGTGCGTGTATGATGGTTAGTCAGGTGTCCTAAACCTTTGGCCATTATTACCTCTGATCTACATCGTACATCATAGTGCTCCTGTTCAGAGTATTCACACACAAGAGGTCGATGTCTTCGAAAGACTCGAGCGAACCGGATTTGGGTTTCAAATTTCCAGAACGTTTGACACGGAGCACAAGGCCGCGGTTTTCCGCTACACCTCCTTCTAACCGGAGCTCTTTGAATAAACTTTGGATCGCTGTAATCCTGGTTTGGTGAGATCTAAAGAATGGGGCTTTTGTCCTGCCGTGTTTACCTGACATCACGGAGGCAGCGGCGTCTTCACCTCGAAATGCGAAACTGTCTCGGCACGTTTGGTGAACGGTCCCGCGATGTCCCGCGTCCTTTATTAAAATCAACAACCGATATAAGCACGTCTCTAAGCACGGAGCGGGTTAGTGAAAGGACGTGTTCGGGATGTACGTCCAAGTCTAAAGCGACGGCGTCCGTTCGTAACGCATCGGGATGGAATATCACGTCTGACGCCCCACGACGCGACAGCGTAACAGGACGGCGGTCCTGTACTCACGAATCCGTACGATACACAATCCCAACAGTGTAAAACCAATCCAATAAATGCACAAAGCTATACAGGCAACTAATCCGGATCCTGGAAGTATTCCAGATTCACCGGTTTATATCAGCGCGCTGGTTCTAATAATCGTTTCTATAGCAACCGCTAATCCACAAACGGCTAATCCGTATAGCTGTACACGTATAACTTTAGTACATTATTATAAACATGTGATTTCGGTGCAAGTGGCGGTAAACAATGCACACTAAAGGTTAGCATTTACATAAAGGTCGCAGATTTCTGCTACGTCTCGTAACGTATCATCAGGCCAAAAACTGAAAGCAGGGAAGTCACGTCATCAGCGCGTGGTATAATCTCAAAGACGTTTCCCCCGTCCGTCTGAGAGACTTTATCTGTTCACTTCCGATGAAATGATAAAAACCCGATGACGCGCTTCAGATGTGCGAAGATTATAAACCAAGTCTAGCTGAGGTACTTTGAGGCCGCGACACTATAAATGTCACGCGTTAGGAATCCTTCAGTGGGTCACCGCCAACCTCGGGACTATAAGGTCTCCAGAGTAACGCCGTGTGAGGAAGCGAGGAACACTTTCTCACACTTGAAGTGTCAAGTCAAGTGGCTTTTATACGTGTATATTAGACCTGCTGTACGTTTCTGCATAAAGTGCACGTGCAAGCGTGCGCCAACAATACAAGACCGTACAGTGACGACTGAAACAGGACAGCGGAGAAAGTTCCGAAAAGACGTTCGTGTAAATAGGGATTTTTCATCTAGAACTTTTTAACTTCTGTACGTTGAGCAGTTGCTGGAAATTTTATTCCCCAAAACATGTGCGTCTATAGGCATTTCCTTCTCGAGTTATCTGAAGAGTATTTCTTTCCCTTTTACTTTTTTTTATTTTTTATTTTCATGGATGATGTATTGATCCATGCTGAAATATTCGTTCCTAGGATTCTGTTATTTTCATATGAATTTTGTAGCTTTAAACGTGGTATTTTTATATTTATATCATTTTCATTTTGTGTAATTGGACTTAAAGCTAGAATTTGATCGATTTTTTTTTTTTTTTTTTTTTAAATAAAAAAATCTATATTTTTTTATCATTATAATTAAAAGTAATATTTTAGCCATGAAAATACAATATATTCATTTCTTTTACACGTGTTTTTTTTTTTTTTTTTTTTTAATAAATTGAAAGTAAATTCACTTTTTTACCGTTGTGTGACCATTGGTTGTGCTACAGCAAAAATCACAAACATAGACATGGTTTTTTTGTTGTTGTTGTTGTTGTTGTTGTTGTTGTTGTTGTTGTTGTTGTTGGTTTCTTGTGGTAGCACAACCAAAAAAACAATTCCGTCAGCTAGTGAGATGTTTATACACTGTTGTGCGATCGTAACGGCTGAAGGTCACACAAAAGCTTATCAAAATCGAAAAATGTCACGGAATTTCTTATATAATATTTTCTTTTTTTATTATATATTTATAAAAAAAAATATATTTTGAAATATATTTAAAAGTAAAAAAAAAAAGTAAGTTAAATCTATTTTAAAACACTCATAGTTTTGATCTTAAGTGACATTTGTTCCGTAGAACTATTTCTTATAAACATTTTTACAATTCCAGGACCGATTGGATAAACTGTAAAAATAAATAAATAAATAAATAAATAAATAAATAAATAAATACAAATTCGGCCTTAATTCTACTTAGTAAAAATCTGCAAATTAGTGCATATTTAATGCTTTATTGTTCTTTATTTGGTGTCCAGGTTCATGGCCTTAGGTTAGAACCAAATTAAAACCTCTTTATCCATGAAGTGTACATGTTAGATGAACATTTCAGATATTTGCAACGACATTCAACATACATTATAAGCAACATAGTAACATGTTTAGAGCATGAAGTCATTAAAACAATCCAGAAGTCAGGGGGAATATCCTTCATGCCAGATCGCAGTGCACTGGTGTATTAGATATATATATATATATGTATGTGTGTGTGTGTGGGTGTGTTTGTGTAATATATTAACTTTCATAGTCACACAGCATACTGTTCTCAACCTGAGCGAAGTGTGGGATGAGTGTATGGTCAGGAAATTGGCCACTATATTTAGCAGCTTTCTCATTTAGTAGCAGTTAGTCACAGGGGTGGTACGTTTCCTCTCTGTAAACACAGCCACTGTTTGTTCTTTTATATGCTGTAAATATACTTTACAGGCCACTCATAACTTTGCGCTTTGGTCTGATATTTGGCCCGTGTGGGCGCTCCGAGCTCGTTAAATACAGCCATGTTATTGGGTTAGTCTGTTAAATGATGTAACTGACTGACTATATAAAGTAGGTCCACTTTATTTGGAACAGTATGAGCGTGACATTTTCTCTTTCTCTCTCTCTCGCTCTTTTTTTTTACTCTCTCTCTCTCGCTCTGTAGCGTAGGAAACAAGGTGTGTCTCATGACTTTTACTCGGGCCTAAGCAAACAAAACAGTGATAGATGTTTTAGCATGAGAAATCTGGACGTTTTTTATTGGCCACCAGTTTAGTACCAAAGGTTCAGGCTGTCTTGATACTTGGGGGGTGGGGCTAGTAGTACTGTTTGTTGCTGATTGGTTACACATACTGTGCTACCACTGAAAACAAGCAAACAAAACTTATCGCCAGGTCTGTTGGGTCTAACAACCGCACCTAAATCTGACCCGAGCCTTAACCTTCGTGAACGAAATGGAATATTTTGGTTTTATTTTTTAAATAAAAGCTGCGGTTTATGGGCCGCAGTTTATACTCATGGGGCCCGGCCAAATGTCCCCACAAGGTCAAAACCAGTCAGACATTCCTATCCTGGTGCAGACATGGTGCCCACAAAGTTCTAAACACCGCCTGTTTGGATCTTTACTCCAGATCCGTTCGTTCTCTGAATTGTTCATAAATAAACACGCTCTTTCGCCTGCGCCGAGGTTTCCCTTCCACCTGAATCAGTGTGACAAACACTGAATGTTTTATGCAGGGACGAGGTAGAACGGGTGGAGGGATGTGACATGCTGGTGATAGAAATCGTCAAGATGATGTCATAAGGAGTGTGTAACAGCCTATCCGTGACACGTTGCCGAGTTGTTATTATTATTGAAATCCAGTACGCTGTGAATAAGCTGACTATTATTATTTCTCTCTGTCTTTCTCAGGGTCACCCAGAGAAAGGGCTGGAGATGAAGAAGCTGGTTCTTTCCGGCTTTCTGGCCAGTGAGGAGATCTACATCAACCAGCTCGACGCCTTGCTGCTGGTATGTATTGGCACCCATTTTGCAAACACACATGCTTTTCTTTAACATGGACCATCCATCTCTCTGTGTGTGTGTGTGTGTGTGTGTGTGTGTGTGTGTGTGAGAGAGTTCAGTTTTAAGGCTAGACTAAAAGCACCACTTCCCCTTTTTAATGTTGTGGAGCCTGTTTCGCAGTGTTTCACCGATGTCATTTCCTGCACCGCTGTCTCTGTAGGTCAGAGTTTCACATATTTACCAAGCTTCTGACCACAAACCGACTTAAATAACTTTGCGCTGCAGCTCCGCGCTGGCTCGTGCAACTTTGTAAGTAAACGTGAAGTGGACCGGGACCCTGGCGTCTGGCTCGAATATCTTACTACTTCTCCGAGGAGCCCAAAACCACACGAGCGCACTGTAAAACTCTGCTCGATTGGGAAATGGGTCGTCAGTGTTGCAGGCAGGAGCTTCACGCGTGATCGTTTCTTCACTGACTTCCTATAGACTCGTGTGTGTGTGTATATATATATATATGTATGAGAGAAAGCAAAAAACGACTGCGCCCTCACCCCACCACACCAAGGCTTTGGGAGAGTTTGCCAAATCTCACGCACACACAAAATTCAAATGGCAAGATCTCTCGTTTATTCCAAGAAAGGCAGAGTATATATATCGTTCTTGACACACCACAGAGACAATGGGTTGACTATTGATTGGCTAGGTTGAAGGGCATATTTGCATGAAACAGGAAGCATATCAACGTAGGACAGGAACAACTATGGTTTTCAGGAAGTCATTGGATTATGGGCAAATGGTGAGGGGCTTTATCTGTCTGAAACCTGGTTGTGAAGAGTTCAAACAGGAACAAAGAAAGTGTTAACGAAGGAATAGAGAGGGGGGGGCGGGAGGAATCACTGTTAACTTATATATGTGTATATATATATATATATATATATATATATATATATATAAATAGAACACTATTAATTTCTGTACATTTCGTCTACAAACAAAATGACGAGCATGACGCATGGTAGCTGAAGCTTTGAAAACGGAATATTAGCATGAAAACTAAAGCGCTAAAGTGCCGCTGCATCACTTTTTTTTGAGGTAGGGATGAAACAAGGCCGAATGCTGCATTCGACTAAACTTTGAATTTCCCATCTCCGACTAGGATAAACCGAAGAATTTTTACTCAGGAAGTCGGGAAGGCCGCCTCAACCGTGAGCTCTCGGCACGTGACGGACAACGTGGCTGCGCGGTAACCGAAGTAGTGTGCTCTTGAAGTCGAGTTTTATCGTATACACCAGTATTTGCTTTAGTCCAATCAAAATACAGCTGGATCAGCTCGTCAGATCCAGTAACATCGCCTGTTATACAGTTCGCCGTTTTTGAGAAGGGAAATCCATCACTAATCACAGTTAAAACGTTAGCTCGAATGTCGGACGTCTTTACAGGAGAAAGCTTGGACGCTGCTGAAGAGCTGTCCTCAATTCAAGCCGCGGTTTTGCAGTTAGTAAAACCGAGATCCGTAGTTTACGTGTATCCGATGTGACTAACGTTTCCCTAACGTACGGCGTGTTGCCGAGTTACACCGGCTGGTGTTGAATCAGCAATCCCGAAATCGTCGCTCTTCCCCCTTCATTTCAATCAGCGGTGCGTTATTACTGCTACAGTTCTGACCAAACTCATGAGGAAGGAAATCTTTTGAGTCGTTACAAAAAAAACCAAAAAAAATCGTATTACACGCGTGTTGTATGTATTACCCGAGAGTCTGGTGCCAATATCATGCGCAGGTCCATGATGTTCAGAGGGGTGTGCGAATGATGCCTTTATTCACTGCTCAGCCTCACGTTTTGGTCTGAACAGAACCGACTAGGCTAAAAAAAAAAAAAAGATTGTTATGTGTGTTAACACAACGATGCCAACCTGAGTAAAAAGCCAACAAGTCCTTGGAACGTTTTGGCTCCCGTCATGTGGTTTTCTCCGCTCGATGTTATTTGAGTCAGGTTAGCGTTGTTATTTTCCTCTCAGCGTGTGTGTTCTGTAAGTTGTGGCTAAATTGACGCCTTTATGCTCGGGTTCGTCCGTGATTCTGAAAAGATCGTCTGCGATCGGCGCAATCGATTTCGGAGTCATTTAGACCGACGCCGGACTGCCGCGGATGACGTTTCGTACGTACGGATATATACGTCGTGAAATCGGTTCCAGTTGACAGGAAGTCTACGCTAACACACTGTTTACTGGTGAATCGAAAAAGATTCCCGGGCTCCGGCTGTCCTGTTTCTGTTGCCTCTGATTCATCTTCTTGACTGACAGGCGTGGAACCGGATTTGGTCTTCTGCTAGTGTAGGCCATCTATCTGAAGATAGAGACGAGATGCTATCCTGCTCGCCACGGTTGTATAGAGTTATCGGACACTTCCTGTGAGCTAGAACCAGTCTGGACGTTCTCCTCTGACCTCGCTCATCGATAATTCCCGCAGAAACGCCGCTCACTGGAGGGTTTTATTTGTTTTCTTGCACCATTCTGTGTAAACTCTTGAGAAAATCCCAGGAGATCAACAGTTCTATACCGAAATATTATAACATGATCGCCGAGATCACAGTTTCCCCCGTCATCTGAAGCTCTTGCCTGATTGGATAGTTGCATGAATGATCATGGTGTGTGGTTCATGTCCAGTTTGACTAATAGGAAGAGTGATTGTTATTTTTGGACACGTCTGGATTGGAACAGGAAGAACCGCGTTACAGACAGGAGAGGTGGGGTTAGAAAACACCATCACACACACACACACATTCTGATTGTGGCATCCTGGTTCATGCTTTCCTTCAATCAGATATGGCTTACTCCTGATAAGCTTCAGGATGTCCAGTAATCTGCTCAAGGAGAAATTCCACGCTAATGTGCTTTTTTGGAAGCCAGAGGATATTCCAGTAAGCGAGGGGAGGGGAAAAAAAAAAAACGAGAGTAGAATGATTTATTACGTTCGCATTTATTCGTTCGGAAGCACGGTAGAGAACGGTCTGTTGAAGGATGCGGCGGTGACGCGAATACGTGGTGAGATCTGTTACATGAATCCAGGACAAAAAGGTGTTGGTTGTAGTAGTTCCAAAGGAATATCTTCTGTACTCATTGCGACGGATGGGGGGAAAAACCCAACACCGTGTTTAATGGCTGGCATGCTGTTCCCGTGCTTTCGGGGGTTTACTTCAGGGGGTATCTCCAGGTACTCCGGTTTCTTCCCCCAGTCCAAAGACACGCAGTGTAGGCTGATTTGGCATTCCCAGATTGTCTGCAGTGTGGGAAGGGGTGTGTGTACGTGTGTGATTGTGCCCTGCGATGCGTTGGCCCTAGAGATGCACCGATGTAAAATCTATTTTTCCCGCCACCGGCCGATAGTTTAAAAACATCCGATGATCAGGGCCAATTATATCCCGTCAATCAAAAGAGGGCGGGAGAACACATTGATTTTGTAAAGATGATGTCTCGTGTGGAATGAGGACGAAACTGCAGTTTGTAAGCTCTGTAATCGCTGCACTGCTAAAAATTTTACACCGGGGAAATTTTACAGCAGCGAAGCGTTTCGGCATCGAGTCTGCGCCAAGTTCCCAGAGATAGGCTGACTTGGCTCCGCCACGACCCTGTGTAGGATGAGCGGTATGGAAAATGGATGGATGGAGTTCCTGATGGACCAGGAAATGACTCGAGACTTGAGAGGCAGAGTAAACAACTACCATTTTGTGTTAATTCGAAATATAAACCCAAAATTCTCAAATCTGATTGGTCCCCAGGTTATTTTCCGTTCGGACGGTGCGTTTTGTGGTTTCTCTGCACCAAGCCGGAGTTTTCTTTCCTTATTATCTTCAGGAGGAAGTGAGGGGGAAACGATTGTTTATAGCTGCTAAAACGCCAGCGATAACAGGAACCCGTTTTTAATACGTTCCGCAACCTCCGTGCACGTGTAACTATAAACGGACTTCGGTTACAAGCCCGTGACCGTGCCGAGTTTCTTCTGAACAGCAAGAACGGTTAAGAGTTGCTGTTAGTCAGAGCTTTTCATTCAAACCACACGAAACTTCAGTTTAATCAGTAATCCGTACTCGTTCATGGCCGCCACATCCAGGGGCCATTTCACCAAGCCTGTCAACGATCTACAGAGTGAAATCAGCCCCAGCATCTGTTTTATAACCAGTTTGTGTGTTTTGATTTCTTGTGGTGGTATTCTTGATCCTACAAAATTCCTTTTTCCTTGAAGTGCAGAGGGCTTATCCCCGAGAGCCTGTTACCCCCGCTGGCCTCGCAGGTCATCCAGTCAGATCACTGACAAATGACGTTACCGAACCTCCTGTGATAAACGAATCCTTAGTGCTTAGGGTGTTGAGTAGTGCGAGTGTAGATAAGGGGAAGGTTAGATATTAAACCGCCATTAACATGAGTGTAGTTGGAAAGGATACCGCCCACTGTAAACATCGAGTCACCTGCATTGTCGGACTTTTCCATTAACTTTAACGTGTCGTGATTATCCGCGAACACCCAGGCAGAAAATAATAATAATAATAATAATAATAATAATAATAATAAGTTTCATTTATATAGCACCTTTCCAGAGCTCAAGGATTCTTTACCATAGAAGTACAGTGATATGTAAACAATGAGCAGTCATGGACACAAAGAAAATGCGAAAAGCAATGAGCAGTCAACCAACTGAAGATAGTCGATATCCAGAAGACTGATACGTTTTTAATCAGGATTCGAACTCTGAGATGGATGCGATGCTGCGAAGAGTCAGAGGGAGTGAATTCCAGATTTTAGGTGCTACGACACTGAAAGACCCGTGGTAGAGAGACGAGATCTAGGGGCAGAGAGAAGTCCGAGCCCAGAGTACCTGGGAGAGCGGGTCGGGTTGTAGGGCAGAAGCAGTTCACTAAGATAGAAAGGTGCCAGACCGTGAAAATAGGTTAGTGAAATGTATTCACACTTTCACACTTCCCCTTTTTTTTTTTTTTTTTGAGAACTTGCATACGACTTTCATGGTATGGCAGATAAACCGCAAACCCCCCCCCTGCATCCAAATGTTCCGTAAGCCGGTCGCTTTCTTAACTCTGTCTTTCCTCTCTCCTCAGCCTATGCGTCCTTTGAAGGCCACGGCCACCACGTCCAAGCCTGTGCTAACAATGGAGCAGATTGAAACCATCTTTTACAAGATCCAAGACATCTACGAGATCCATAAGGAGTTTTACGATGCCCTTTTCTCCAACATTCAGCAGTGGGATGATATGGTCACAGTCGGACACCTCTTCCAGAAGCTGGTGAGCTAATCTGAGCGATCTGTTGTTTAACGCTAGTGATCGGCACTTTTTTCTTTCTCGCTCAGTTATAGATGAGTATCATGTAGCGATGTAGCTGAACGTGGACAGGTGCAATGGTAGCGCCAGATCTGACTGAATTGTTGTTTTTGTTCTCGGGGTTCCCAAAAATCACTTTGTCAGAGGTGTTAACGATGTGGTTTATTTTGAATGACGGTTTCTAGGTGGCAGCTCAGCTTTGTGCGGCGTAATTAGCGTCTCTGAACACTGAGGATTTGCTTAGTGAGGATTTCCATACGTTCATGTTCTCTTGAGGATTATTCAGGCTTTTCGTTGTGGGTTTCTGCTACGTCTGGGTATCCTCAGGGATCGCTGTAATTTCAGGATTCTGTAATTGCAGACTGCAGTAACTTAAGGAAACATCATGCTTCTGCAACTTCAGACTCAATTCAATGTTCTATAACTTCAGGGTTCTGTAGCGTCAAGTAGCTTAATACAGCTGTAGCTTGAGGGTAACTTCAGCATTCTATAACCTCAGGGTTCTTAGTGCAATAATACTTTTATTATTATTATTATTATACTGTTCTTATAAATTCAGGGTTCTATAACCAGGGAATGTCAGGGTGAATTCATTGTTCTATAACTTCAGACTTCTGTGACTGTGGGGTAACTTCAGGGTTCTGTGACTGTGGGGTAAATTCAGGGTTCTGTGACTGTGGGGTAAATTCAGGGTTCTGTGACTGCGGGGTGAATTCAGGGTTCTGTGACTGCGGGGTGAATTCAGGGTTCTGTGACTGCGGGGTGAATTCAGGGTTCTGTGACTGCGGGGTGAATTCAGGGTTCTGTGACTGCGGGGTAAATTCAGGGTTCTGTGACTGCGGGGTAAATTCAGGGTTCTGTGACTGTGGGGTAAATTCAGGGTTCTGTGACTGTGGGGTAAATTCAGGGTTCTGTGACTGTGGGGTAAATTCAGGGTTCTGTGACTGCGGGGTAAATTCAGGGTTCTGTAACTGCGGGGTAAATTCAGGGTTCTGTAACTGTGGGGTAAATTCAGGGTTCTGTAACTGTGGGGTAAATTCAGGGTTCTGTAACTGTGGGGTAAATTCAGGGTTCTGTGACTGTGGGGTAACTTCAGGGTTCTGTGACTGTGGGGTAAATTCAGGGTTCTGTGACTGTGGGGTGAATTCAGGGTTCTGTGACTGTGGGGTAAATTCAGGGTTCTGTGACTGCGGGGTAACTTCAGGGTTCTACATCTTTAGGGTTTTGTAACTTCAGACTTCTGTGATGATGATGATGATGATGATGATGATAAAATCAACATTCAGGAATTTTGATGGTGTAAACTGTGCGCACAAGTAAAAGTGTTCATACTTGGACGTCTACTGATTGAATTAAGAGCAGCAGCTCTCTCTGTACAAGTAAGAATGAAGAGGATTTGGGAAATCTGTTCTTAGCTGGAAAAGCAGCTTTAATAGAGGTAACATCAGCAACATGGTGTGGGTGTGGGTGTGGGTGTCTGTGTGTTGTCAGTGTATCTTGGTGTGACTTAATTTTAATGTTGGTGTGTATGTGTGTGTGTGTTTTGTTTGAGTGATGCCTGGTTTGTGTCTCATTTATTAGTTATAGTGAGCTTGCAGTGCTACAATTAGTCCCTCGTTCCCTTGCCTCATTTTTTAAATGAAGGTTCTGGAAGCCAAAATGAAGCCTGCAGTATTTTTGTTTAATGCAGTTGTGTGTGTGTGTGTGTGTGTGTGTGTGTGTGTGAGAGAGAGAGAGAGAGAGAGTGCAGTAGCAAATGTGATTACAGCACTCATTAAACTAGAAATAACTTGTTCTGTTTTCTATTAAGAGTACTTCTCTGGGCATAGGAACTTTTCCTGCACTAAAAGTACCGTAATTGTTTCCCTTACAAAGTTAACACAAGAAGTGCAAATAGTACACTATAAATAGACGTTGGTCTGATTTATAATCGAGATTTATAGCAAATAAGGACTTATAAAATAATAATAATAATAATAATAATAATAATAAGACTTCAAGCTGTTTATATATCATACCGTGTATTGTGCGACCAGTCATTTTGTCTGCATCTTTAAACGCAATACACACACAGACAGGATCACATGGATATTGTGATGAAAAGGCGTGCTCGGTGCGAGATGGGACGGTGCAGAAAACGTGGCACAGTTCTGAAGAAGTGCTGTGGTCAATTGAGCTTAATATTGCGTCATGTACTCGCCAAATCATAATCACACATGAGAACCATGTAAAGGCACAGAGAGAGAGAGAGAGAGAGAGAGAGAGAGAGAGAGAAGGTGTGCGAGAGAGAGAAGGTGTGAGAGAGAGAAGGTGTGAGAGAGCAATAAAGAAAGATAGCAAAAGAAATATATATATATAGAGAGAGAGAGAGAAGGTGTGTGAGAGCAATAAAGAAAGATAGCAAAAGAAATATATATATATATAGAGAGAGAGAGAGAGAGAGAAGGTGTGAGAGAGCAATAAAGATAGCAAAAGAAATATATATATAGAGAGAGAGAGAGAGAGAGGTGTGAGAGAGCAATAAAGAAAGATAGCAAAAGAAATATATATATATATATATATATAGAGAGAGAGAGAGAGAGAGAGAGAGAGAGAGAGAGCGAGAGAGAGAGAAGGTGTGACAGAGCAATAAAGATAGCAAAAGAAATATATATATATATATATATATATATATATATATATATATATAGAGAGAGAGAGAGAGAGAGAGAGAAGGTGTGAGAGAGCAATAAAGAAAGATAGCAAAAGAAATATATATATATAGAGAGAGAGAAGGTGTGTGAGAGCAATAAAGAAAGATAGCAAAAGAATAGATATAGAAGGAGAGAAATGGAAAGAGGTTGAAATAGTGATCAAAAGAAAACAAGTGAGGGAAATAAAGAGAGGGAGGTAAAGAGAGAGACGGAGAGTTGAAAAGAAAGATAGTGAGAGAAATAATGTTGAGAGATACAGTGTGTGTGTGGGGGGGGGGTGATATTATTTGGGTAGGCAGATGGTGGTGTAATTACAGTTACACAGAAGGATAAACGAGCAGAAGGGAGGGATGAAGGCTCTGAGCAGAAGAACATGTTGAGCACGAGTGATCCACCATCTCTCTCTCTCTCTCTCTCTCGCTCTCTCGGTCACTCATTTTTGAGAAACACTTAACATGATACACTGTGTGTGTGTGTGTGTGTGTGTGTGTACGTGTATGAAGTCAGTAGATGAGAAGCAGAGAGTATGGGATGATAAATAATGACAGGATTGCTAAATGACGACAGCAGCATGACTGTAACACACCCATACTTTACACACACACACTCTCTCTCACCCACACACACAGGACAGGCACAGCATCCCAGGATAAATCTGATACTTTTTGCTTTTCTTAAGAAGACCGCTTCAGCGAGCTCTTCGCGCGGATAAACATGGCAGCGCCGTGATCCGAGAGCCTCCGGTCCACGGCTGCCGATGAAAGTCTCGAAAGCCGAAATTTGCATTCCAAACGACTGTCGCGAGCCTACACGGAGACACCATGCACGTAGGGAATAAAACACTTCGAGGCATGCTGTCATAGGAAAATAATCACTGATGAGGTGGTGTGACCTGGTACCATCTGTTCCCATTATAACAACATGAGCGAGAGAGCGAGAGAAATAAATCGAGTTGTGAGAGAGATCGCGAGTGATGGAAATGGGGCGAGAAATACAGTGGATATTTTTTTAAACATAAGGCATGGAGAGAGTCTTTAGATTTTTCATTTTGCAACGGTTTCTGCAGAAGCTCTAGTCCAGTGGTTTTCAAAGTGGGGGCCACCAGGGGGCGCCCGGGGGGCCTCAACAATTTGCTGTGAAAAATACATTCTCAGTCTCAGACAAGCACACACACACACAATCAATTCCTAATGTAATGTACAGATGTGAGATGTAATTATTAATAAAAAAAAAGGGGGATATATTCAGAAGTCTGTAATTTTAATGTGTTTTAAAGACATCTTGAAAAAGGGGGGCCTCGGTCAAATGTTAATGCCATTTGGGGGGCCTTGCCCTGGAAAAGCTTGGGAACCCCTGCTCTAGTTTAAACATCAAAACAACGTTTTAAGCTCGTCAGTCAAACCGAAGGGCTCGGTTCTTTGGTTGCGCCGCGTCTTTCACCTGAAATGAATCTGTTATTTTCACTACTTGACTCTCTTCCTTGCCACTTGGTCTGTCGTTCCCATCATGTCGTGTATCCTCGGCCTTCGAGGGGTGTTTGAATTTCATGATCTCTCTCTCTCTCTCACGGTCTCTCAGGCCAGCAAGCTCGGTGTCTACAAAGCTTTCTTGGACAACTACAAAATGGCCATCGAGACGGTGGAGAAATGCAGCCAGTCCAACTCACAGTTCCAGAAGATCTCAGAGGTGCGTGTACTCCCTTTCCATTAATGTTGACGGCGCGTCGTTCTAAACGTGCAAAGACGTTCCCTTCTAAAGCCCTTCGGGTTCCGTAGCATTAAATGTGCAGTTTGGGGCCTTATTATGAGAGCATAGCACTCGCGTTACTTCAGCAGCGTGATGTACGTTCGCTGTAAATATATCCAGTGAAGAGGTACGCAGACGACACGATGATGATTGAACTTTAATGATAAACATATATTTGAGAAGCACACGAAGCTGCTGCGAGTGCAGTCTCATTTCTCTTCGTTATCCTGCACAGAAACACTGTAGTGAAGTGCGCCTGTGTGTGTGTGTGTGTGTGTGTGTGTGAAGTCTTTTGCTGATGTGGAAATCTCCTTCCTCTGTCCTTCATGCTAAGTGCTGATCATCTCTGTTTAACAGAACGTCAAAGTCAAGGGACCGAAGGACTCTAAAGACTGCACCAACATCGTCAGCATGGAGGGTAAGCCAAACGAGCTGTGTGTGTGTTTGTGTGTTGGGATGGAAATGGAACCACCAGTTGAAATGTGTGTAAAATGGTGGTCCATTTTGTGCAGGCTTCTCGAATGCTTTAAGTGACGATGTCGAGTGTTGCCTATAATATATACGCAGAGTTACCTCAGAGGAAAAAGTAATTACAAATGATTTCATGAATATGAGGTGGTGAGCGCCAACCGTGATTGTGCTTCAAAGTGGACCCGTGAAGCATCAATCAGCCGCCCGGAGTGTTGAACATGCCCTGGTATAAAGATAATTAGAAGCTCTTTCTGTGTAGGAGAAAACGGAAACATTTCCACCTGGCTAATGCTTTTAATTCGATAAAACACTTAGCCTAATATTAGCCAGCTTGTGACTTTGACTTCACCTGTAAATAACGTTCACTTGGAACATGAACGTGTTCAGGCAGTGGAAAGTCCAGGAATAAAAAGCTCTAGGGCTCCAACGAAGAGCCGGAATTTAAATGTACCCCTTTTGAATAATGAGCCAAATATTTGAATAGTTGGATTATGTTCATTAAAGAAAGAAAAAAAAAAATAGAAAAGAAGTGTGCCAAGGCGGTCTGTGAAATTTATTTTACACTTAAAACCACAAAACATTTCTGAAACCCCGACTGACACGACAGGAACACTTTAATGTTAGCTAGCTTGCTCATGACCTTAGATACCAGCTTACATAATATGAAAGCCTAACGCTAGCTAGCTTGTTGTTAGTGCTCGGTTTCAGTGACGTGTCGTCATACGTAGCCTAATATTAGCTGCTAAACCTGGCTCGCTACGAAGTCGGACAGTAAAATGGTTTAAAAGTTGTTGTTTTTTTTTTTTAAATTTTAAAGACAGTTCTCTTCTGGAGAGACAACATAGCTAGCCAGGTTCACTAATGAAGTAGCTAATATCACTCCGAACCAAGCGCTGACATGCTAGCTAGGATTAGGCTGTTATTTTATGTAACTTACGTATCTAAGGTCACTAGCAAGCTAGCTGACATTTAAGCAACCTGTACATTTGTGTAAATCAGGGGTTTATGCAGCTAGCAGTTATCAGGCTTAACTAGTCGACTCTCTGACTTAGCAGCTAGCTTGTGACATGATGTTAAATGTAGCCTAATGTTAGCTACTTTTTAACGATTTAACTCTCTGAATAAAGATTTTTTTTTAATTATTATTATTAAAAAAAGTCAAATCGTTACTTCTGAAGAGGTGACATAGCTAGCTGCTTAGCTAGCAACATTAGCACAGTGCTGTGTTAGGTAACTAGCCTAAGTGACAGCGCTAAATGTTTTAAGCTGCTGTTTTATCGAAGGCTGTGAGAGCTGCTCTCTTCTGTGTCTGCGTGAGAGAGAAAGAAAATGCATATAAATGTGTGGTGTTTTGCAAAAGAACTAAACGAGAGATATCTGGTTGTAGATGCGTTCGTTTATGTGACGTTTAGCTTCGCTAACCGCTTAGCTGGGAGCGCTGTGGTTCTGTGTAGCTGTATAGCACATAAAGGAGAAAATGAGTGGGGGGGGAAAAAAGACGAGTTGGAGATAATGGGGTTTATTCAGACGTGAGAATCAAGTTGGAACCGGGCTCTGTGTGTGTGTGTGTGTGTGTGAAATTCTGTACTCTCTCGATATTTCCTTACCTCACAGCTTAATGGTATTAGCATACCATTAATCAGCTACAGTAACACACAAGACTCCACAATGATAGAATTACAAACGTGTGTGTGTGTGTGTGAATGAGTGTGAATGGTCCTGTGTGTGTGAATGTATGTGAATGGCTGAATCAGACGTGTTGTGCCCCCCCCCCCCCCCCCCCCCATATTCTCACTCGTTTTCTCTCTCTCTTCCTCTGACTCTTCCTCTCTCGCTCTTTGCACATACAGCAGAAGCTATAAGAGAGAGAGAACATTAGAGAGAAAGAGAGAGTGAGAGAGACTCAGGGAGCGTGTAAATGAGAGAGGGAGCGGGAGGAAGAGAAAAGATTCCTGGGGAGAACGATCGAGTTAGAGAGAGAGAGAGAGAGAGAGAGAGGCAGGCGAGCCAGACGGAGCAGCAGCAGAAGACGGGATGAAGAACTGACAACTGGAGCGAGCGAGCGATTAGAGAAAGAGGACGAGGGAACCGTGTCATGGAGGTCCTCCTGGTGCTCCGGCTGTGCTGTAACTGCACATACGGTAACGCTTTAATCGGAAAGCCTGCTTTGGATTTGTCCGACGCGTACGGGTTTCGAACGCGGCTCGCTGAGAGCTGCGCCGTGTCACGCCGTGTTTTGCCGGCATGTGGTCTTTGTGTTGCTGCATTTTCTGGTATCTTACTTCCTTCCTTCCGAAACTTCCTCTAACTCGGAGCTTTCCAGGCGGGTAAGACCCACAAGCTCTGCTCATCACTGCTAATTGACGCACCCTGTGGCATCTGCCTGAGAGAGGGCGAGAGAGAGAGAGGAGAAATGAACTGAGTAGACATTCACCTCTTTGTAAGCGGGTCACGTTCTGTAGAAGTTCTTTTCATTCTGGCGCAACGGAATATAAATTCCCACTCGATCTACCGGACGTGTGGCCACACGGGAAGCCATACGTGTGTGTACGTGGCACGGGAAATTAAGATACGTCGTGCCACCTCATATGCTTCATAACCGAGATGAATGCGCCATGTCGGTATGTGTTTATTTTATATTCCTAAACGTCCGGCACCGGTGACCAAGTGCCCACGGCTTATTGACTCGTCTCGTACCACAGCGCCGGTTGCGTTCTGATTTGATCAGAAGGCGCTGATTCAATCTGCTGTAACGCTCTGTGCACCAAGCGCGACGTCGTGCAGTTGTCGATTCTCACGATTTTCCGGAAGGAGTCTCCAGGGTCAGCGCCTCGCGACGGACGTACCGTAAAGCCTCAGAGGACCGAGAGCCCGGTGAGGGAGCGTCCGTTCGTAGCCGCGATAACGTAAGGGACCTCGCGTGCTTTGCGGATGCGGACGTTCCACGAAAACGTTTCAGCAACCGAAGGTGTAGCGAGCCAGGACGCTCACCAGTGCCCAACACACCCTAAAACAAACGTTTGTGTCGGTAAATGAATAAAGCACTTCAGGACGTAGTGTTATTGGGAAATCGTCAATTTCTGGGTGGTAACAGTATTTACCACATCACCCCCACCACCCCATCTTCGGTCGAACCGGCGGGGGGCGGTTTAAATAAAGATTCACGTTACACACCACCAGTCGGTGAGCTCTACAAATCTAATGAATGACAGCGAGTAAGACTCGCTCGCACACTCGCACAGGAATGACGATACACAGCAATTAGCGATTTTAAAAACTGCACCCCCCCACACACACGCACACACACTCCCCCCACGTGCAGCCGTATGGACGCATGGTTTGAAATGGCAGCTCTGCCAGCAGAAACGGCAAAGCGGGAAAAGATCCCTAGCGGATGAACACACGCCTCCACTTAGAACGAAGCATACGCTGAAAGTAAGTTAGAAGTGCAGGACTCCTCCGAAGCGAGCCGGGGATTAGTCCGTTACCCGCTAAGCTCGTTCCTGGTGATCCGGAGCGCTTTTAGTGGGGAACAGGAGAGAGCGAGCTGAGAAGTGGTTCTATTCGCGTTCCATAAATTGTTCAAATTCCTGGCTAATCATTCGTTTACGTTCGGTACCACACGTCACTAGACATTTATTGATCGATTGATTTATTTAATCATTTGAAATTTGCAGCAGGTCTCCATCTGAAATGTCACTGTAGTTTTCTTCTTCTGAGTTCGGAGAGCATTTAGTGCATTCGTGCCGTATCAGGACAAATCGTGGAACCTTTTATTTATTTGTGCTGCATATATGGCTAACAAATAAGTGAAGACGGCATGGCGAGATATTCCAGCGAAGGTTTTGGCGACCGTTCTGTGACGTCCTGGACTACTAACGACTCAACTTTTCATTCGTGGACAAGTCTGATTACATTTATTTGCTGCATGCAAATGAAACGTCTTTTAAAAAATATATATATATATATATAAAAGAAAAGAAATACAGTTCTTCAAGCGTCATTTCAATATAACATCTGCTATGACATAAACACCTCAAAAATCACGTAGATGTACGTGCTAGATATTACAGCCTAGTAGATATCCGTATGCTGTTCCTTAATTAATTAATAGGGGCCGGTCCGATCAATACAGTTCCCTCCAATGCATCATTTAATAACATTAGAATCAGAGTCACCTTTGATGCCGAGCACCGTGGGTTTACATGTGCAGGGAATTTGTCTTGGTGTACCAGTGCTTAACGGTAACAGTAAAAGATCCACGTAGGTCCACGTAGATGTCTATCTAAAGCGTTTTAAATAAACGTACGGGTTAACGTAAGCAGTAAAAAAAAAAACGACGCCACGTCATCGTCAGTGTGTCTTCACGCAGGAATTTGCTCGGTGTTTCAAATTGGAACTTTTCGTAGCGTTCATCGAGCAGTTACGCCCGAATCCCAAATGGCTTCCTGTTCACTACTCATGCCCTCTACCTAGGGTACGACTGAACGCTTGACTGAAATGGTCACCTCGTTGTTTACAACCCGCCTGAGATGGATCACGCGGTGAGATGTCCTTCGGCTGCTTCTTAACCCGATTCAGAAGGCGATCGCTTGCGGCGTGTCTGGGAGCACGCACTCATTATTTACGAAGCGTCTGAAAGTAGAGCAGCATGAAACAGAATGGCAGAGCGTGCTCTCGGGCTTCGGCGCGGATGAGCCGTGTGTTATGGGACGTGTTGCGAAACACCACGTTTGCGTCACGCGTTTAGACACGGAGCAGTGAGTTTCTCGCTACGTGATTTCAGTTTTAGCCGTTATTATTAGTATTAGACGCTGAGATTAACGGTCTGTCTGCTGTTTGAGCTAGAGGGGGAATCTGGGGAATTAGAGTGACGCTTCTCGAGACCAACAGAGACGCAGGTGGGGGGGGAAGTGGAGTTTTATTTCTCTGGGTTTTGTGTGTGTGTGTGTGTGTTTGCTCACATGGTATTCAGTAGAGACGTGCACAGGGCTGAAAATGATATTTTGTAGGTTTTACACTAGTAAACAACTAGTTTTGCACACACCGATGCACCATAACGTTAAAACTTCCTGCCTAATATCGTGTAGGTCGCCCTTGCGCCACTACAACAGCCCTGACCCGTCGAGGCACGGGCTCCACAAGACCTCTGAAGGTGTGTACCAAGTCGTTAGCGGCAGATCCTTAAAGTCCTGCAAGTCGCGAGATGGGCGCCTCCATGGACGTTTTTTGGCGGGTACTGACCAGTGCAAGACCTGCCGTTTTGGACATGCTCTGACCCAGTCGTCTAGCCATCACGATTTGGACCTCGTCGAATCGCTCAGATCCTTACGCTTGCCCGTTTTTTTTTTTTCCCCTGCTTCCAACACGTCGACTTCGAGAGCTGACTGTTCACTTGCTGCGTGATTTATCCCACGCCTTGACAGGAGCCAGTGTAACGAGCGAGATCATCGACGTTCTTCACGTCACCGGTCAGTGGTTTTAATGTTATCGCTGAGAGGTGTACGTCAGTGGGAACAACGGAACAATGTTCTCGATCGCTTGAATAGCCTCGTAGCTAGATTTCAGTCACATTCAAAGTAAATTCCAGTATCCACCGGCTGCCTCGCTAACGAAAACATTATTTCTTGCGGTATTTGCGGAAGG